>NW_023614667.1:0-16039 GCF_013339695.2 Rhipicephalus sanguineus
GAATACTACGACGTCACATGTGCCCTGGATCAGTGAACAAACCGGGCCCTCCGTGACACGAGAAATCTGCTTTCTTGCGAGACGCGAAGTTGTCGTGAAAAGACATGGCAACTCGCGTTTCAATGATAGCCCACAGCGTACACATAGCTTCGGGAGGTTTTCTGCAGCCACGTAGGTTAGTTAGATGTTATCATCATTGTGAACGCACGTAGTGCATGAATCCCATAACTTTAAACGCGGGAGGTCGCGCGGGCTCGCGATGTACTCTTCTGTAATTGAGCAATCTCAAGTTAGCGATACATTAAAATAGGGCCTCTATCCTTTGTCAGAAAAGCGCTGTTATGAATCGTGCCAGCCGTCTCAGTCATTCGAGGACGCGTCCGCTACACGCCTTTCATGGAGCGAACGCTCTTTTACAGCAGCGCTGCGCCGCTTGTTTTTGTACGTTTGTTGATCGGTGGCAGCACACTGCATGCGATTTGCTTGTTAACCGGTTTGCGAGCAAATGTTCTCCGCGCCCAGACGTCTCTCTAATTGTAAACATGGTGACGCGGAGTGGGAAGTCGTTCGGCGGAGGCAATTCTTCATATTGCTTACAGCAGTGATGTTGAAACAAACCATCTTGACGACGAGGGTTTTCGCTGGACGTAGAAGGCTGTGAAAGCACCGAGAGTGACAGCGACGATGAACGATCAGCTGCTAACTCACGAGGAGCGAGTCGCACTTGACGTCCCTCGTGCGCTAATGTTATTTCACACTCGTAAGTCACTTGATTGTATTTAATGTATAATATCCTGAGGGAGATCAAAATAAAGCATAGTTTTTCTTGTGCATTGCATGTAGCGCAATTATTGTGGATATTTGGAGCGCCGCAGTCCGCCAACACGCTCGAGCTCAACCATCGAAACAAAATGGTTAGATCGATCAAACGTGCAGTCACGGCCACAATCCACGCCACTCGGCCGGCCAGTAGCGTAGCAAAGGGGGGGCACACCGGGTCCATGCCCCCCCCCCCCGCCGCATATTTTCCCCCATGGCATACAAAGCACAAAATGACTCTCGACCCCATATGCCTGTCCGACCCCACTTCCGATCAGGAGGTGCCCCGCCCCCCCCCCGCCCCCGAAAAAAAATTCTGCCTATGCCCTTGCTCTCGGCTAACTTTTCCTGTACTTCATCGGTACCTTCCGAACGGCATTGTTGTTCGACGAATTTTACAGCGAAAGCTGTTATGAGATCATTTCACCGGCCGTTTTTGGCGCCGTGGTTGTCCGCCGCCGCCGCCGCCGCCGCTGCCGCCGCCGGTGTCCGTAACCAGCATCGCTCGAAATAGGAAAATAAACGAAATGAGAAAAAAATTCCAGGATGGAACGAGGTTCGAACCTGGGCCCTTTGCGTGGGAGCCCAGTATTCAACCTCTGAGCCATGCCGGTGCTTGAAACTGCTTTGCCAAAGGTCCTATACAGGCTTCATGTCGGGAAGGAACCACATTAGCGTATGCAATATAGCGTGGTAGAAGAGTAAAATAATCACCAAGCGTAACCAGGCGTCACATAATGCGAATTGCGCAACGAGTAGGTTGTTGAATGCTTCCAACCCATTACAAAGGGCTCTGCCATAATTCTTCATCGTCATCAGGCACAGCATCAACAAAGTGCGCATAATGCCTTACATGCGTTTAGCAGGTACCACGGCTCTCCGTAGAATGACGAAAAATGGCACAGTGCCTGCTGCCCTACTTCTAAAAAATGACAATGATTTATAGCGTAGTGGGTTCCTCGCAAGTGCCCTTGTATTGGTTGCCAATGAAGCCCATAAGCGCATGATCCATTTCCTCGGGTTCTTCACACCCCCCATCTCTCTGCCACGTCAACGTATGTTATACAGCATGACGGGACAGGGAAATAGCTAGCGGGCGTCACCCAATGCAAATTACATAACTGGTGCGCCGTTTAAAGCTTCCAACCCATTACAAAGGACTGAGCCATAATTCTTCATCGTCATCAGTCGTCTTGTCAACAAAGTGCACATAATGCCTTACAGACGTGTAGCTGGTGCCTCGCTTCTCCGCAGAATGACGAATATTGGCTTAGTAGGTGCTTCCCAACTTCACAAAAATTGTGATTTATGGCGCAGTGGGTACCTTTCTAGTGTACTTGTATTGTAGCCCCAAGAGAGCTTACAACGGGTTCTAGAAACGACGCTCTTCCAGCTTTCGCTGTGACTGTGCTGCGGTTTCAGCGCAGGCCTGGCGTTTTTACAGCGAAAGCTGTTATGAGATCATTTCACCGGCCGTTTTTGGCGCCGTAGTTGTCCGCCGCCGCCGCCGGTGTCCGTAACCAGTATCGCTCGAAATAAAAAAAAAAACGAAATAAGAAAAAAATTCCAGGATGGAACGAGGTTCGAACCTGGGCCCTCTGCGTGGGAGCCCAGTATTCAACCTCTGAGCCATGCCGGTGCTTGAAACTGCTTTGCAAAAAGGTCCTATACAGGCTTCATGTCGGGAACGAACCACATTAGCATATGCAATATAGCGTGGTAGAAGAGTAAAATAAGCACCAAGCGTCGCACAACGCGAATTCTGTAACCAGGCGTCACACAATGCGAATTGCGCAACGAGTAGGTTGTTGAATGCTTCCAACCCATTACAAAGGTCTCTGCCATAATTCTTCATCGTCATCAGGCACAGCATCAACAAAGTGCGCATAATGCCTTACATCCATTTAGCAAGTACCAACGCTCTCCGTAGAATGACGAAAAATGGCACAGTGCCTGCTGCCCTACTTCTCAAAAATTACAATGATTTATAGCGTAGTGGGTTCCTCGCAAGTGCACTTGTATTGGTTGCGAAGGAAGCCCATAAGCGCATGATCCACTTCCTCGGGGTCTCAGTAAAATTACAATGATGTATAGCATAGTGGGTTCCTCGCAAGTGCACTTGTATTGGTTGCCAAGGAAGCCCATAAGCACATGATCCATTTCCTCGGGGTCTCAGCAAAGTTCTTCGCCCCCCCCCCCTCCCTCTCTCTCACGTCAACGTATGTTATACAGCATGACGGGAGAGGGAAACAGCGACCGGGCGTAACCCAATGCAAATTACATAATTGGTGGGCCGTTTAAAGATTCCAACCCATTACAAAGGGCTGAGCCATAATTCTTCATCGTCATCAGTCGTCGCGTCAACAAAGTGCACATAATGCCTTACATACGTGTAGCTGATGCCTCGCTTCTCCGCAGAAGGACGAATAATGGCTTAGTAGGCGCTTCCCAACTTCACAAAATTGTGATTTATAGCGTAGTGGGTACCTTTCTAGTACACTTGTATTGTAGCCCCAAGAGAGCTTAACGGGCTCTAGAAACGCCGCTTTTCCAGCTTTCGCTGTGACTGTGCTGCGGGTTCAGCGCAGGCCTGGCGTTTTTTTTTTTTTTTTTTTGGCAACGTCGAAGAATTGCACGTTGCGGAAAGCATACGTCCGCATTCTTTTCGATGTTCATGATTCGATCGTGCTGATCGAACCTTGAACATGCGAGGGAAGCGAATTGCACGCGCCTAGAGTCTCAGCATGGCTATGACACAAGCGCTAGTGAATGGAATGTTAAATGCTTGTGTTCCGTTGAAGAAGTAACTCCGCGTTCCTGACAGCGCAAGTAACGACGACGGCGTATTATATTTGCGAACCATCACCACGTTAACGGTCCCAGGCGGCAGCGATGTCGCTACTCGCTCGCGGCCTACTACTGCGGCAAGTCCGTCAGGTTCGCTCGGTACCAGGCCCGTAGCCAGGAATTTTTTTCGAAGGGGGGGGGGGGGGGGGAAGGGGTCATTGCTGAAAACTTTGTCTATTTGAGAAAGACACCTATTTCCATTATTTATTTTGGTAAAAAGACCTACATTACCAAAATTTCGGGTGGGGGGGGGCCTGCAGGCTCCCTCCCTTGCTACGGGCCTGCTCGGTAAATACTACCTCGGAGTGCCGTTCAGTTCATGTGTCAATCTAGTTCATGTAGTTTTCTGTAGCACACACAGGATTTCGCAAAGCACCGTTGATGCACGGTAACAAAGCTAAAATATAACCTCTCACACCGCAGCAAATATTTAAGTGGCGAGCACTCAGCACTTTCCCATGGTTTGGGAAAGTATCCATTTGAGTGCAGCTCCTGACTTCACCCGGTAAAAGTGGTGCGGGTCGTACGTCCGCACGTCCTATCTGTTCCTATATGCTGACAAACGTGTTGACCCTCCTCCGGGCGCCATCTTGAATCGCACGGCGCGCCACCTATAGATCGTGGGCATTGCAAGTTTTATTACAGCGCCACGCTGGTGCTTGAAACTGCATTGCAAAAGAGCATATACAGGCGTCTTGTCGAGCAAAGAATCGCGTTAGCATGTGTAATCCTTATTGGAAAACCCAGTGGCACTGTCCCAGTGCCATCCCTGATTATTGGACCAGTGTGGCGCTGGGTACTGGGACGCTGCACGAGGCACGCTGGACGCTTGCCCACTGCACACTGGGCCACCCGTTACGGGCCGAAATGGAGCTTTTAAAATGTTTTTAAAAGCTGTTGTCATACCCAGATCGTAATTAGGGCTGATACGCGAGCACTGCGACAAAGAAAAAACCCCAAAAACCCCCCAATTCTGAATCTGACAAGTTACCGCTGCACCGCACCTGGAAGAATAGAGACAGCCAGATTTTTCTTCATGTAATAACTCCTTGCGGTAGGCAGTATTTTCATTTTTCTCGTTTAGAAGTGTAGATTTCAGTCTCTTTGTGCTCGCGAGAACATAAAAGAAGGTAGTTCATTGTTTTTTATGTGCTGCCTAGGATCAGAACGTGCTATCTGGCACGTTTTCCCGGAAGAAATAATAGCGTAACCGCAGATGTGTTGCGGCAATAGCACTGATTCGCTAAGTGATCCGTTAGTCATACCTATATAAAAAACAATGTGCATCTGACCTGCACACTGAACACTTTAGTTTTCGTCACCCGTTCGAACTTATTTTCTGTCCTTTTTTGATTACATTCCGCGTACTATACAGCCGCAGTAGTTCATTCTAGCCAAACCGACCGTTAGGCTAGAGCAGTACTCCGTGCGCCACAATCTCTGTGAAGAACGTGTATATTCAATTATGAAGAATCTAATAACCGTTCAAATGTAGCTTCGATCATACCTGACTCAAGGGAGCCCATATTAGCATCTTCGACTACATGTATCCTAAGCTAAAAACGCCGAGGTTGAGCATTACATTGACTGGCTCACTGTTGCCGGTGACGTGCGGCTTTCAGCGCTACGAGCCCATATGGAAGAACTGGACTGGCTGCTAGAGTAGGTTGACGTTATTATCAGACAAATACTAATGTCACATTCTGTTGCGAATGCTAAGTTCTTTCGATGCAGTTATATGAACTACATTTACGACACTCGATCACTCACTTCAGAGAAAACGCGCGCGTTCGCGCTCGACAGATGATTGCTTTAGCGTATACGTACGCCCGTCGCTTAACTAAAGCGAAAGCTAGATATGTGAAGGCCACAGAATAGAATAATATTTTCAAGATATTCGATAAGTTGTTCTTTTGATTTCTCGCGACCCAATACCAAACCTTATATGAATTCCACCCAGCGCGCCCAGTTTTTTTCCAATGTGCTGCCAGTGTGCCCGGTGGGCGGGCAGACACTGTACAGCGTGGCCAGTGCCTCCCAGTGCGCTGTGAGACATTGGGCCACACTGTACAGTATTCCTAGCGTCTTTCAGTGCACTGGGCGGCACTGGCCACGCTGTACAGTTTGTCTCAGTGCCTCCCAGCGCGCTGTAGTGCACTGGGACACAATGTACAGCGTTTCCAGTTCCACCAAGTGCGCTGAAAGGCACTGGGAGGCACTTGCTACGCTAGTTTTTCCGATAGGGATATAATTCAATAAAACTTGTAACTGGCCGAGTTGGTTCATACTTGAATGCATGAACCAACGCTTACTAGTTTACCAGTTTTACTTCTTTACCTTCATGTGTATTATAGCGTGGCAAAATAGTAAAATAACAATCAGGTGTCACACAACGAGAATTCTCTAACCAGGCATCACACAACGAGAAATGCGCAACGATTGGGCCAATGAATGCTTCCAACCCTTACAAAAGGCTCAGCCATAATTCATTGTCATCAGCCGCTGAATCAAGAAAGTGCACATAATGCCTTACAGATATGTAGCGGATACCTCGCCTGTACGCAGAAAGACAAATAATGGCGTACGGGGTGCTTACGAACTTCACAATAATTATGGTTTATGGAGTAGTAGGTGCCGTGACAGTGTACTTGTATTAGTTGTCCCAAGAGAGTTGATAACGGGCTCTAGAAATGCCGCTCTTCCAGCTTTCGCTCTGACTGTTCTGCGCTTTCTGATCAGGCCTGGCGTTTTTTTTATTAAGATAGCAGTTATATGGGACACTCTCGGTGGATTTTTGCCGTCCCCGTCAAGTCCCGGATATCTATATTTATGTTTATATATAAGAAGGAAGGAAGGAAAACAGGAGAGAGGAAAGACAGGGATGTTAACCAGTTGGAATAACCGGTATGCTACCCTGTACAGGAGGAAGGGATGGGGTGAAAGAAGAGTAAAGAAAGAGAGAAAGAGAGGTTAACACACACACACACACATAACTTCACAGCGCAGAGCGGCAGTCTTGTGCGGTATGCGGCATCATTAAAAAGTCTACAGCCGCTCGTGGAAGTCTGTTGTCCTTAGGAATTTGAGCAATGCCTTGGTTGCTTGAATTCGCGATGACTTATCTGGATGACATTGGAGAATTGTTTCTAGTGTCAACGGTCTGTTGTGAATACGAGCGAGAGTGAATATCAGGGCTCGTCTCTGCGCAGCGTAGCGAGGACAGTTGCAGAAGATATGCTGCAAGGTCTCCTCGGTGCCGCAGGTGTCGCAAAGAGCGTTGTCGGCCATCCCTATTGGAAACGAATATGACTTCGTGAAAGCCACTCTGAGCCATAAGCGGCATAGCAGAGTGGCCTCTCTCCGGCGGAGTCCAGGTGGTATTTGAAGTCGCCGCAACTCGTTTAGGTGGTGTGGCCGATAGTTTTGGCCTCTTGAGGTATTCAGTGTTGAGTGCGAAGTATTATTTGCGATCCTTTGAAGCATGGCAGCAGCATCAGACCTTGAAAGGGGTATAGCCTCTTCCTTGTCGCCTTGCAAAGCTGACCGAGCAGCATTATCGGCATGTTCGTTGACAAGCACGCCGCAGTGACTTGGCAACCATTGAAATGTCACTTGGTGTCCCTTCTCGAACAACTGGTATTCGAGATAAGACACCTCATTCATACGTTATATATGAGAAGGCACAAAGAAAAATAAAGCAGAAGAAAAAAAATTCTGAAGTAGCTGATCGGGCATTCGAACCAGCGACTCCTCGCTCCCCAGCGCGCTGCGTTCGACAACTCAACCACATGCCACGTATGCGCCGGCGAAATAACGGCGAGCTAACTATTTCACCATTTACCGCTGGTTGTACGTAGATCTCGGAGGAGCTTGAGCACGTTTTCTATCACGCAACGAGCGAGCGAGTGAGGAACTTTATAGAAAAACACCAAAGGGATCGGGATCAGGGGTGGAAGCGAAGAGGCTCCATATCTTCAACCGGTCGGTGGCTCAACCCAGCAACGCTCCTAACTTTTCTTTGAATTCGAAAACTGCTCTTGAGACGCGGACGACAAAGTGGCCCCTCTCTGTACCCACTCGTGATGTGGAACAAGAGAAAAAAAGAACGCCGTGCACACCTTGCGTTAGACGCCCCCGTGTGGCAGGAGATGCAGAGGGGTCACTCAACGCGCTGCAGTTTAAAAGAAAGAAGAAACATCTCACAGCGTGTGATTCTCTCTTTTCGACAAGCAGATTTGGTGAATCCCCCAGAGTGGGTATGTGCCATAATTCTGAGGAAAGAAACATTGTCTACACTTGCCGCGCGTAGCTCAAGCACAAAGACAACGTATGTGGCAGTTGTTAGTTCTGTGTATATCTGTGTGTACAGAGAACCAACAATTAGGCCTGTGTATACCTGTGTGGTCATTTCGAGCGTCCTTCTTTGTGCTTGAGCGGCGCGCTGGAAGTATCCAGCTGCTTGTCATACTTCGTGTGATAGGGCGAACTGTTTCCTTGTTACACTTCCCTGTATACCGTGGCTTTAGAGAGTCAGAATAGTACACTCAATACAGCCAATGGCAGGACTGTCTATGGAGCCAAATTTATAAGGACCAACCTACATAAAGCCAACCTGAAAAGCATCCGTGATGGATACGGGTATGAATCAGAATTTGGCTGCGTGTAGAAACAGCTTCCTTTGTGACCTACGAAGTAAAAATTGATGCAAAGAAGAAAAGCCAGTTTCCTTTTATCCTTTGAGCAACACTCTACAAGAGAAAGCAAATGCTTCCAATGGTGTCGTTTAAATGTCTCCGAAAGATTTCTCACCAATCAAGGTGCAAGTTAAACTAAAAAAAACATTCATAGCGCTAAAAAGAAAGGAATGAATGAATGAAAAGTCTACGAGTAATCTCTTTTCGAGGTTGCCCAAGTGGTGCGTGAGCATAGAGTTTTATTGTAGGTTGCACCCGTTCCTAGAATGTTGTTTTTGGGTGGCACCGGCATGGCGTCCTTCACCTTCTTATCAACGTTCGCCAGCATCTGGAACGGCCCTACCGCAGCTGAAACACACGGATATCGAAACGCGCGTTTCCAATTAATTGTGGCAGAGTATCAATTTTAACACGAAAGTGTTTTGCTGGGGTCCACCAAGACTTTAGTGACGTATTCCCGTCACGGAAATGACGTCGAAAAAATGTACACGGTCAGATGGCAAAGAAGAGAGGTTCCGTCAACGGGCATAGAACCCACGACCGCTCGGTCCACAATAACAGATGCCGGGCACGTTATCCACTGCGCCACGGTCTTTTTTTTTTCGTTATTACCGATAGTTCTCAATTTCATGTCACAAACACATACATTCAACACACAATATACAAAGAACACTCATAATGATGGTGCTGTTTTGAAAGATCAATCTGTCGAAAATTAAAACCGTTCAATAAAACCAGGTCATCTAACACAGACATTCATATTGGTGGTTCTTCTTGAACTCGGTGGGTTTCTCTTAAATATACTGCATATTTGATGAAATACTCTGTAGCGGAAAGAGCTTCTAGATAAACATTTCGCACCGCCATTCTCCTTTTCCATATTCTATGCATGGATATCAGCATAACCATGTCATAGGGGAAATCTGTTGAATCTGTGGGATGGAAGCGAATACCATAGGGAGTAACAGTAATTTTCTTTAAAGTGCGTTGAAGAATGTCTCATAAAGACACTGCGTCCCAACAATCCAAAAATATGTGTTCTATCGTTTCTTGTTTGTTGCATATTATACAATTTATACTCCAGGGAATGAAGAATCCTTTTTGCTCTAGCCACGGCTTGACAGGAACTGTGTTGCTTCGTAGTTGAAAGAAAAATGACTTTGTTGACGTCCTCACTGGCATCTTCTTTACCCTCTTTAGAACATTCCCTTCGGATCCGATTTCATAGACTGCGCGATACACTGGTACAGGTAACATAACTTCTATCAGATCTTTGTATATTTTCTGCGTGTAACTCCACTCAAATATTCTAATGAAAACCATGCATTCAAGATGTTGAAAGAAGACACAACTTCACGGAGACAACCACGAACACTTGGTCTAGTTACAGCCTTAGTTGATACTATCAAACCGGGTAAAGAGTCGCGCAATTTTGTTTGTATCACTGCTCTCAAAAAGTCGTTAGTTTGATCTCTAAGAAATACAAACCTGCTCACGATTTGTTTTAGGAATAAGTGACATAAGCCTAGACCACCACGTTAGACCGATCGAGAGAGATTTGTACGTCTTGTTCGTTCCCAAGTTGAACCGCACACAAAACCGCGAAAACTCTGTGAAACTTTTGTACATTTACACGGGACGTTCACAACACTCGGAGGACGTAATACAATTTTGTAACAAGAAATAAGTTGCATACTGCGTCACAGTAATGATGAATTACTTTGCCTTACCGCTCCCAGAGGGCAACACAACCCTACCGACCGCGAGAATGGTAGATATAAAAGGCGCGTTTGGAAAGCCTCTAGAGTCTGTGACCGTGGCGCAGTTGCACAAGCAAAGTGCGCCACGGTCACAGACTCTAGAGGTTTTAAAAACGCTCCTTTTATATCTACCATTCTCGCGGTCGGCAGGGCGGTGTTGCCCTCTGGGAGCGGTAAGGTAAAGTAATTTGTCATTACTATGACCTCCGCGATTAGCACCTACAGCGCGTTATACGTCCGTCCCATTCGGCGCGTTTTCAATAGAAGTTCTATTTTGTCAGTGCCTTAACACACCGCGAGGTGGCGACATTAGCCCAAGCGTCGTAAAAGCGTCGGTCTCGCTCATAGCATCACGTGAATCCAAACCAAAAAATAGCTCTGAGACGCGCGCCTGTGTCACATGGCTGTAACACCGCGTTCCCGCTCACGCGCTCGCCCCGAGAAAAATGGCGGCCGGGCTACCGGGGCGCGTATATCCGAAACATATCCCCTAGGATGGCTGGGACCCATACTGCGCCGCTATTGGCTGGAGATGGTCACGTGACCTACGCGCGCTTCCGGTATTTTTTTTGTTTTTGTTTGTTTTCAAGCAACACGGCGGCGCCCATGTTCGCGTTTGTTTTGCACTGAAGCTACAGTGTTCTGTAGCTGAAGCGGTGCCCGCCGCCGTAGAGATGACGCCGAAATGTTTGAGCCTTTCGCTGACAACCGCCCATACGCGGTTCGTTTTACGATGGACGCAGTGGTGATCAACATTAATCCGGGAGCGTGTACACGACGTCGCCCCCTTTGGCGTGCTTTATAACGCGATCGTGTGTTATTTCACGTGGGGTTTGTCCCTCATTTGCCACTGGATACCTACGCATGTGGGTATTGATGACAATGAAGACGTCGATCACCTAGCTTCAAGTTGTGCCCACATCGAATGTGACTGCCAAGAAATTTCATGCCTGTTTGACAACGCTCGTCTGTTGATCCGCTGACATCTTCTGAAGCAGCACACTGACCAGCGTGTAGCAAGCGGATTGTTCCCCATATTCGTGGTCGTGGATTGCCTCGTCGTGACAGAGCCCTCTTATATAAGCTAGAAGTTGGCTCTGTGTCAGTGCGCGGGATATTATTCCGTCAAGAACGTGTAGACAGTCCGCCATGTGGGTCATGTGAGACACTAGAGCACAGTTTTTTAGTGTCCCGCATTCGTTATGCAGCGAGTGCTGCTTATTTGTGTTTATGTCTGTGTTATTTGTCTTTTTTCCTTCTTTCTTTCCCCCCTATCTTCATTTCCTCTGCTTCCCCTGCCCGTTCAAGGAGCAAGCAGGCGTTGTGCCCCTTTAGGTGGCAGTTGTCAGCCTGTACCCTCTCTGTTTCCTCTGTGTCTTCGTGTTCTCTATGTATCAAAACCTAATAATAATAGTAATAATAATAAAGATAACAATTGACACGACGCAAGAAACCCTATAACTTAATTTTGCTCGCGTATGAGTGCATTCTTATTCAGCTATGGTGAAAAAAAAAGGAGAAAGAAAAGACAGGAGGCACTTTGTGGATATTTGTTCATTCTTCACAACACGGCTCGATGCCGTTATAATTAAATTTAGCACAATATAAATGTAAAAAAAACGTGTTTCGGGAATTGCGTTTTCTAAATGATAAACTTCCAAGCTTCTGGTAAGTGTACCTCATTTTGAAAAAGGCAGGGAGCAAAGCATACTCTTTATGTGAACTAACGTAATGTAATGGGTGCTCTGCTGCATTGAACTACTACTTCAACATGTAATGGGACATGTTATGTACAGCCGTCATTTTTATGAAAGGGAACACGCGAGCGCGTGGCGAATAGCCTCGTACCGTACATGTGGCGCGGCGTTGTGGCGAAACGTGAAAACTGAAAGGACAGAGCGGTGCCGTTCCGTGTATTGCCTGCACCCCTTCTTGCTGTTTTCCTTCTTTTTTATCGCTTTATTTTGTTACGCTAGTCTGATCTCTGCCAACATTTGTTTTGCTTTTCGTTTCTCGCGAATGCTTCCGAAGCTGCAATAGCAACAGTCCTAATCGAAAGCAATCATTGTTCGCTGAAATGCCCCAACAGAACATATATATCAAGAAGAAAGCGTAAAGACACGTTCGTGACGGGAGTGTAGGCAGTAGTCGGGGACGTCACCCCTCTCTCCTTTTATTTTCGTATTTTGCCATTGCACCGCGCCACATAGGCGGCGCGAGGCTATCTGCCACGCGTTCGTGTGTTCCCTTTCATAAAAATGACGGCTGTACATGTCAGCATGCAATGCATCCATCACAGTGAATCGGACATGCAGAACCAAGTAGTAATGTCAATTGATTGCCCATCAGGACCCAAATATCGAAACCAAAAAAGGACATACATTGAAATGAAGGACGGTTAACAAACTTAACGACACGATCAGAAAAAAAAAACTGAGCACGAACAGAAGAAAGCAGAAGTCGATTCAAGAAATGATGTACTTGGAGAATACCTATATTTTGCAAACTCTCAACGTGGTACATAATAGTAGGAACATGTTTACTGTAAGAAATATGCAAAGACAAAATATACAGCACCCCTAAAACTACCCACACCCCCTGCCCTCCAGTAATTACTCCAGTAAATGGATGCACATACCACTTGGATATGCAGTACAGAAATAACGACATATGTAGTGAAATTGGAGCACAGACTCGTTTTTATTAATGTTATGTTCAAGGCTCATTGATGACATCAATATAGCGCGCAAAATCCATCCCATTCTTAAAAAGTGTTTGTTTTCCCTTTGCACTTGTCTAACAGAACAGTGCACTGTTTATTCTGATGTATACATCATTACCTCCCCAGCAGCACATATATTTCTTAACGAGAAACCAAATGCCAGCTGGAACCTCTTCAACTTGTAAACCATGCTGCTATTTTCCTGTATATTATCATTTTACACTGACTGCAACTTTCCATTCAATTGTATATTGTGCCTAGTTTTTTATCAGGCTTGCTTATCACATCAGTAAGTAGATTGCTAGTACAATACATTGTTTGCTAACGCTCAATACTTCGTTAAAGATTTGCTGTTTTATTAGCAAAAGTATAATATATAGCAGGTTCTAGATGCAAGCAAAATTATATGTGAAAGTGCTTCAATGAACTATTACCGACTCTTCATTCTAAAAAGACAGGGGTGTGCAAACACGGACACAAGAAATAAGTCAGGACACCACAAACGCCGTTTTGTGCTTTGTGGTGTCCTGTCTTCTTTCTTGTGTCTGTGTTTGCACGCCCTGTCTTTTTAGAATAAATACGTACGAACTAGCTCAGCTCTCTGTTACTCTAAAATACCGACTCTTGTTACAAAATAGGTGCGTGTTTTTTTCAAAGTAGGTTACAAGTTAGATGGACGCTATAGTACTTTTGCTGGGAAAAATCGTGACATATTTTGAATGAATGGACAAGGATGGTTAACAGGTCAAGTAAGCTCTTAATTGAATAAATTATAAGACAGTTGGTTTTGGCATTATTTGGCACTAGTGTATTTAATAGACATATATATGAAAGGGGGTTTGGAACAGGGCCGTAACTAAGGAGAAGTTGAGGGGGTTCTGACACCCCCCAAAATTTTTTCATGCTTTAACTTTTCGTATGGCACTAAAATACTTCCATGCCTTCACAGCGACCACCAGTTGCCAAAGTTAGCCGTTCTACACACAAACACCCTCCGAAAAAAAATTCTTGGGTACGGTCCTGGTTTGAAATATGCATCACTTCTATTTGTGAAGAAATATGCATTACTCATGTTACGCTTCGTAAAAGGCCCTTGTGTTTTTATTATGGATAACAAGGCGCTTTATAATTGTCATGACATGACAGGCGTGATATACAGATTAAGAATGCTTCCAGATTGATGCTTTTATGTTACCTATAATGAATTGGATGACATTATTTCAGGAAGAGGCAAATCAGCATGAGCACTACAATAAGAGAGATAATAAAGGATAAATAAGAAAGGATGAAGTTTGTTCGTATTCATGTTAAAAGACAGGGCGTGCAAACACGGGCATGAGAGAGAAATCAAGACACCACAAACGCCGACTAACAACTGAAAGGACACATAGCGGCGGAAAAGAAAGTAGACATAAAAACTTGCCTGTGCATGCCCAGGCAAGAGATGATACCTATCGATAACTGTTCAGGATTTTTATTTCTGCTTTATGCAAGTTAATGATGCATGCATGTATCGTGACATTGTCGAGAGTGTAAATGCACGACGAAATTCGATGAATGCGCAGTTTTCTACAGGCACAGGAATGAAGCAACACGTCTAATAGTTGAGGCATGGCATGTAAATAATAATGGTAGTGCATGCATGAGCCAGCCATGAATTAATGCGCATAAAGAAATTAAATGCCTGAACGGTTATCTCTCACGTGTACCACTACGTGTGCGGACTCATAGGTATCACATCTTGCGTGGGCATGCGCAGATAAAATTCGTGTCTACTTTCTTTTCAGCCACTGTGCGCCTTTTCAGTTGTTAGTCGGTGATTGCAATGTCTTCTCTCGTGTGTCTATGTTTGCACATCACGTCTTTTAACTATGAGCCTACCTTGCGGTAGAGGTTCTAATCTGCACATCTTCAGTTCGATTCAAGCACTTTGTTTTTATATCTGCATTGATTCATTGCCAAAATACTGTTAAAGTCCTTTTTTCTCAAAAAAGCCTTGCCATATGGAAGCATCTCTATGAACATTTGCAGGGAATTACAAGGAATACATGACTTTCTACCTTTCTTGGGAGCCCTTACCATGTGAAATGTAAAGCATTATGCTAAGCATATTTTAATATAGGAACAAAGCTCTCATAAGCCTCATTTGTATTTGTACTGCTAGATTAACATACAGAATGAATTTACTCAAGGAATCTTGTAACTAAGTTGTCCCATGTCTCATTTCTAGATTGGACCACAGACACTACTTACTTTTCAGCGACTCCAAGGTCAGATAGGGTATTGTCATTGCAGACCCATGTACGTGTCCTTTCGTAACCCTGTGCTCTAATTACAAAAGTATATCTCCTGTGGTTGCTAAATAGCTATGACATTTTCACGGGTGGGACCAGTCCATCTGGTAGTTAGTATCCTGGCTGTGAATAATGGTGGGTGTTGGGGAAGCAACATAAATGAGTCACAAAACAAATTAGACTTTCAAGAAGTTTATTTGCTGTAGCGCACGACAACTGCATTTATTCAGTAGAGTGAAAAGTGTGTGTGTGATCTCATCATTTTATTGCAATAGTGGAACAATGTCAGAAAATACTCGGGGGGGCCATGGGGTCACATCACGGTATGTTCTGCAATATGGTGTTGAATGGAATTTGCAGTGCAGTCTTCTGGCTCTCTGCTGAAAGTAAAAATAGGAGCAAGACAAGGGCAATTAAAAAAAAAAACTGTACAGCAGACTGCAGGGTCTTTCTATGTTTTCCCAGTACCAAAAACTTGTAAGGTCTTCCTCTTCAAACTTTTACACAAAAGCAAAATTATTTTTTCATGTCATTACTGGAAGTAACTCCTGTACCTACTGGTCCAAAAGAAACACGTTTCCTTCGGAACTATTTTATTCATAAGTAAACCCGCCCAAGCAAAGTGGCATATGTCCTAACTGCAGTTTCAAAAATTCTGAGGCAATGCTCACAGCAGGCATTATACTAGTGTAAAAATAAATACAGGACTATTTGTCACTTAATCCAACTGTAAAAAACCCTGTAAATTACATCTTAATGTTTTATGTGTTCACTGTTACTGTGTAATATTTTCATACTTGGACTTTATAAATAAAGTTTTTTTCTCTCTCTCTCTCTCAACTAGTACACTACAATCACAAGCAGCAGTTAGAACCACCGAGTAATGAGCTCAGAGTTGACAGC
>NW_023614668.1:0-75294 GCF_013339695.2 Rhipicephalus sanguineus
CCGAATACCTTCCCATTTTCTCCTGAAATGACGGCGCTTTGAAAGAGAGCATGTGTGCGTGTTGAAGGCATCTTTGCGCGGGATTCCCATATGCTGCGTCCTGCTATGTTGTACTACTGCAGATACCACAAAGTTTAATCATGTTCATGGACGTTAGTCGTCGGCATGACTTCTGGTACAAGCAGATGTCAGCGTGGGCGTGTCCAGTTCGCGCGGTGCTATAGCTCCATAACACCAATAGACACAGTGCAAGCTCTAGTGTTAAACTACTTTGCGAGGACACGTTTCACTTTCGTGTTGCACCGATACCTATGACGAAGGGATTAACCATGTTTTGCTTTCCTGGTGGTCTGCCAGGCCCTGGTGATGGTCCGACAGGCCGTGTGTCCTTTGGCTTCTTTTGCTGGCATAAACATATTGCCACTCCAGAATGACAGAAGGCAGGACGCTGATTTTGAAACGTCGTTTTAACACGAAATTGTTTTATGCCGGGATCCACCAAGACTTTCATGACGTATTTCCGTCACGTAAGTACGTCAGCAAATGAATGCCATCAGATGGCAAAGAAAAAAAACTATAAGAAAAAGTTCCGTTTACGGGAGTCGAACCATGACCTCGCAGTCGGCGACGATGGCTGACGGGCGTGTAGCCCACTGAGCTACCGCCAAACACATTACGGGGGGGGGGGTACATGAACGCACCTTTTATCTTTTGCCCTTTCCTCTCGCAGTGCGCTTGATTGATGGATGGATGCTATGAGCGTCCCCTTTATAGGCCTCCCAAGCTCGGCCAGGGGGCGCTGCGGCGCACGCGTTTCGCCGCCTTTCTTGCGAAAACCGGTCGCTCCTGTCCCCACACCAGCCTTTTGACTGCGCTGTCTCCGCACGTGCAGGCACCCTGCACGCGCTGTTCTCTGCTCGCCGTGCACGTGCAGCTTCACGTGTCGCTTGCTCTGAAGGTTTAGAAAGATCCAGAGATGGAAAAAAACGTTTTAACGGTGGGAATCTCACCAGAGGAGGACGGTTGATCGACCACCTTTTCGGGACCGAGCAGGTCGTCAAGGGCGATGCTGTTTGTGCGAGCGCTACGTGCGTGCAGATGCTGAACGGGCACATTTCTTTGACATGAGTAGGGAGGTGACTGCGCGAGTTCTGTAATTATGTTACCGGTAAAACGCACATTCGTTGCGGCAGTCGTGTATATACTCGGAGCTGTCAGCAACTATCCAGCACGCTTTCGCGTGCGTTTTCTATTGATAACTTTTAGCCAAGTTGGTCGTGCGGCTTTAAATTTATTATGAGCTCAGTGTGAAGAGCATAAATTTACATCTGCCCTGTTGAGTCACTGGCTGCATCGCAATGCGCAGTGTTCAGTTTTGTGGGAGTTTCACTTTTGGCGAGGTTTGCATCGAATGATAACAACGTCGGATCGCAAGTTTAATGTCGCCTTGTATTTTTTAGAGCCCTTTGACAGCATAATGATATACGCAAACAAAAAATAAATATTTCATGCCCACTTCGACGACGCATGTTCTTGCAGAGGCGTGTTTCATTTCGAATAATATCGACGCCTGATCACGCACCGTGTTCGCTTATTCGAATGTCGCTTTGGTTGTTTCGACAGTTCGCTTGGTCAGCATCATACTATACAGGGGCGTAGCCAGGGGGGGGGGGTGGGTTCAAACCCTCCCCGAAAATTTTCAATTTTGCTTGCGTATATGTACACGCACACATACAAACGCACGCACAAACATACATAAAGTATTGTTGGACCTCCCCCCCCCCCCGAAAAAATTTCTGGCTACGCCCCTGATTACTACAATACCCACGGGATCGCGCATGTTTATGATTATGCCGAGATTTGTGCCCAATAATAAGCGCATCTGCATTTGCGAAGCCATCGAAAATTTAATTGCCACCTTGGTTCTTTTTTCAGCTCGTTTCCAAAGCGGCATGCAAGGCTTTTTATTACGTGCCGAACGCATGACATTAATACGAGGCACGCCGTGGTGGATTAATTCGGATTAATTTCGGCCACCTGGGTTTCTTAACGTGTACGTAAATCTAAGTACGCCGGTGTTAGTGCATTTCGCTCCATCGAAATGCAGCTGCTGTATGCGTGAATCGAACCCATGACCACGATTTTAGCAGCGCAACACTTCAGCCTTCTAAGCAATCACGGCGTGTCGCATGCAAGGCCAATATAAACGCTCAGTGCAAACATACAGCTTAATTGTTTACAGGGAGCCGCGACGGGAAATGTACCGCAATCAGCTGAGTTAAACACTTAGTACTCACGGTACGTTATTTAAACTGTGGTGTAATAGCTCAAATGCTCCGCTGCTGTAACATTACAATGGTTGACTCGGAAAGCCAGCGCGCAATCTCTAAACGTACAGCGGCTGTCTATTTGTTGTAACTTCGGTTCACAAACGCACTTCCCTTTCAAATGAGCACGACCATCGCGTTTCTCCCGTTAATAGTTCGTAATACTGTGTACGACAAAAACTGCCTCAAGGTGACAAGACCGCGAAAGCATCGCGGCGAACTGCCATAGTCCACTCTTGACGCCTCTGCTCCTCGGACTGCTTGCATTGGAAACGGTAGAACATGACAGGAAGTTTTCGGCTCTTCGACATTTTTAAACTTTTGTGACAGCTCGCAATGCAGCAGGACTGCGTGCCTGCTTTCGAGTACGACGAAGGAACGGCACCCATAGCGTGAAAAATGCGAGATAAAAGCCCCGGGGAGCACGTTCTCCGCGCGCGCGATGGGAAAACCAAGCAAGAGCGACCCGTCCCAGCTACCGGAGTTTTCCCCTCTCTCCGCTGGGGTGGCTGACGGCGCTGCGCAAACTTGAGCATTGGAGGCCTATAACGGGGCGGTGACATCTGTGCCACCAGGCTCCAAAAAAAATGCGCCCTTTGCTACGACCACGGCAGCTACATAAAAAAGAAAAGGTGCGGCCTGCTGCGTGGTGCCGAAACGGCGTGCGGGGCTTAGTCCTTCTTGCGCCCGCTCTGGCGCCACCACACTGGTACAGCTGTTCACGGAGAAGCGCTTCGACAGCCGCGTTTGTACGCCAGACACTTACTCCAACCAGGCCGTAGATAACGCGTTCTATAGTTGCACATTGCAGGTTGAATATTGAAGTCTTTATTAGAACTGCCGATTACCCCGCATATGTGAACAGTTTGCCTTAGGAGTACCAGTGTTTTGTAGAGTGGGCCTCAATACTCTCCATGAATGCTGCCCTTTGACTCACCTGAAATGAAAAATGTCACTCAATCACTGATCCCGTTAATGGGCAGGCCGTCGCCGGGCAGATTCCAAGGGCTTACTCATCGACCCACCGAAAGGCATCACGAAAACACACAAAATTTAAATGTTGGTCCTGTTAGTGCGCCAACAAATGCAGATTGTGGTCCAAAGCAAGAGTTAGAGCCAAGAGTAGACAACACAAACAAAATATATTCTCAGTTAAAGCAGTACAAGCATCACGCAAACATCCACACTCGGCAGGTATCAATTAGAACTCACAACATCGCTTAGATGTTGTTTAACACAACGGGAACAAACTTACCGTTGCTACAAATGCACTCTCATCCATTAGAAACTATCTAAGAACACTTAAAGGCCTTGAATATTCACCAAACGTGTGCAGCCCACAATTCTTCGAACGTTTCTGGAATATTTCGCTTCCAGGAAACACTCAAACGAACTCCAGCTCTGGTCACCGTCATTCGGCGACACTCTTCTAAACAGTGCTCCCATGGTGTCATCACTCGATCATCCAAGATCGACTGAACGCATTACATGACTCACATGAACAACATAACTTCACAGACTGCACCATACCGTCCTACCCTCCGTCGTCTCTCGTTTGGATCCTTCCCGGTTTCGCGAACATTCCAAGTGATTGTTCGGCTCGTACATGGAGGAAGAAAAATAAGGAGAGGCCATGACGTCACATTCGTGAAGCCTCCACATCGCAAACACCCGCATCGCCTCCTAGCGAAGGAGCCTCGAAACATTTCGCGATTTCCGTGATGTCGTTTGCAAGCGCATGCGCGACTCGAGCCTTTTTTTTTTTTTTTTTTCGCCGTGCAAGCGGCGCCGCCGCCATAGCGCCGCGGCGCAGTCTATTCACGCATGCTGCTCCTTGTGTGTGTTCTTTAGGAAAGCTACGCAATGCCCAGCTGTTGCGTGTGGTTGCGTATACCGGTGCAAATCGCGTGCACTGCGGAAAGTACCGGGTGTCACTTTTCATGTGTACGTACACGTCCGCTTCATTGCTCATCACTAATGCATGGTATTTGCATGCGAAGCTCTCGGATGTGCGCTCTGTTGCTTCTTACTCATTGTGTCAACTCAGAACACACGTGAACTTTTGTTTTTGGCGTCTGACGCGCCGTACATAACATGCGCCGAGGGCATCGTACGTTTTTAGAGGCTGTGTCGTTCAACGAAAGGGCAATAAACTTATGTTGTTGTTGTCGGACTACGTGATGTACACTCTAAGGCAAAATTACCCCGAACGAGGAGTAACGGAGCCCAATAGGCCCGCAGATGAACGGTTAGACCGTCGTAGGAGCAAGCGGAGAGGGATGCGTGCCGTGTGCAATTCAGTTAGTCCTGCAAAGGGACGAACGGCGCGGGAGATGCAGGCCGTGTGCATGGATACGTTCCGTGTGCAAACCGTTGTCAAGGGAGCTAATCGTCCTCCTCGCACGGGTCAGTCTTCCATCTTGTGTTTGAGCTGGCGTGTTGCCGGTTAAGTCGCGCTCGGAGTTCGCCGATCTAGGACCTACGGCTCGCTGCCTATGATACAGACGTATGCGTGGATGAGTGTGTCGGGCTGCTTTTACGTTTCGCCACACCCACGAAGTCTGGAGCTGCTCTCGACACGTCGCGACGCCGCGCTGTATATCTCCGGCGCAGTCACGGCACTGCGTCGCCACCGGCTAGGGATGGCGGCCGAGAAGACTGTAGGCCTATCGGACTTCAATCTGACTCGGGGCACAAATCGGCGCTGGATTCTTTCACAAGTAAGTGATCGCTTTTTATTCTGCCGTACCTATCGCGTGCGCGAAACTGATCGCGATTATCGGTAACGGACTCGATCGTGTTGTATATCGCGCGCACGAAATGTACCGCGAGGGCCGGCTTGGGCGTGGTCTGGCCTGTGCTTTGTGACCGCCTGGATATTGGCCGCCGTTGTCGTCGCCTGTCCGGATGTTCGATTCGCCGTGGTGATGAGCTGCGAGCTCGCGATATTAGCAATATTAGAAGGCCTCGCCGCTGTTTTGCGACTCGTCCGAAACGCTGTGCGGTAGCAACGAGCTCGATTGTATGCCGCGCGCTTGAAATGCACCGGCATGGGTTGGCGGGTGCTTCAGCTAGCCGACATTAGCTGCGATTCGGAACTCTGCGGAAATCGGTCGCCGTGACCTTCGGCTTCCTCGACGCTCGCTCGTAAGCAGTTCGCCGCCGTTCGAGGCGTCGACCCCGCTTTCGCTCGCTGCACTGTACTAGTGCGCGCTCGAAGAATTGGTGGAAATTGGACGCCGTATCGTCGGCGTCCCCTTCGCTCGCTCGCTAGCAGCCTGGCGCCTTTCGTGGCGTCGGCTTCGCGTTGCGGCCACTTTTCGGTTCTTAAACCGTCTGCAAGCTATATGACCATGCCAGACATTGAGGTTCTCGGAATATCATTAAGTACCCTAGTTTTGACGTTTAACACTTACTTTTGCACCTTCAGTTCTCGACTGGCGGCTACGGCGATCAGCGAAGAATACATTAAATACCCTCCTCGTAACCCTAACACATTTAAGTTTACTGATATAACGGCTGGTGAAATTGTGGCTGTAGTTTGTGGTATGCCAGTTAGGTTTTCAGTCGGATGCGACAATATACCTTCTTTAGCGCTAAAGGAATGCATTGACATCCTTTGTGTGCCTCTAGAAAAAATCTTTAATTTATCATTTTATACGTCTACGTACCCCGAACTTCTTAAGTTGTCAAAGATTATCCCGATTTACAAGGCCGGTGACAAAAACATACCAGAAAACTACCGTCCCATTTCCATTTTAAGTATCATAAATATTGTGTTTGAAAAATTAATAGTTAAACGAATCATGTCTTTCCTAGAACACGAAAGTATTCTTACAACCTGTCAACATGGGTTTAGAAAGGGCAGGTCAACCGACACAGCTGTTTTGTCACTTTCTGAACTTATCAATTTTCACTTAGATAACAATAGAACAGTGGTAGGTATATTTCTCGATATAAAAAAGCCTTTGATACTGTCAACCACAACATATTAAATAAACTAGAATGCTATGGCTTTCGTGGAATGTGTCTTGAGTTCTTTAAAAGCTATCTGGAAAACCGTAAACAAACAGTACAATTAGCCAATACCCAATCAGAGTTTCTTAATACAACTATAGGAGTACCCCAAGGTTCTGTTCTTGGACCAATATTTTTCTCGCTGTTTATTAACGATTTGCCTAGCGTGGTACAAAACTTTTCCATATTTATGTATGCTGATGATACAGCTCTCATATGCGCTCAAGATTCTTTTAACCATACCATAGCATCCGTGAACTCGGAGCTTGTTGATATCCACCAGTGGTTCTCTTCAAATAGACTAACATTAAATACACAGAAAACCAAGTACATTGTGTTTACTTCACCACGCAAAACCCTTGAGGAACACACATGCACACTCACACTAAACAATTCAGCGCTGCAAAGAGTACATTCGATAAAATACCTAGGCGTTATCCTTGATGAAAATTTTAACTGGAAACCACACATTGCCGAAGTCTGCAAAAAATTGAGTAAAGCTTGTTTTCTTCTATATAAGTGTCGAGACCTTTTTGATTTACCGACTTTACGCATAATTTACTTCAGCGTATTCCATAGTCAATTAAACTACTGTGTTGTTACCTGGGGTCACACTTACCGCACGTACCTAGAACCGGTCATAAAACTTCAAAAAGAGCAATACGATTTATAACGAATTCAGACTATACGGCACACACGCTACCACTCTTCCGAAACCTAAATATCATGCCGTTCAGCACACTAATAGATTATAAAACAGCTCTCATGGTCCATTCTAGTATAAACACTAACTATCCAGTTTTTCTCATCAAATTTTTCATGTTCCAGTTATGCAAGCCGTAACAAAGTAAAAGGAAACTATCTTACTCAGCAAACAAAGAATGTATACGGTAACAGAAAACTTACAGCTAATGGAATCGCCGTGTGGAATACCCTTCCACTAGAAATAAAACAGAATAAGAATTTCTCTCTTGCACTCAAAAAATATTTATTAAATAAAATATAGACGCCCAAATGTTACAATGTTAGAAATAGCTATATTAAATACATTTTCAAAGAAAGTTATGGAACATGCTATTGCATTACTTATGTGCACGCTCATCTGCAATTATATAATATGTATGTATGCATTAGAATCTAGTTCCATTCAGTACTTACTCGGTATTGTTATGCTGTCCAGATATATATGTCATGATTAGTTTTCATAGTATCCCAATGTCATTAACACTTTTTTGATGCGCTCATTTATTGTTGTGAAGTTTGATATGCTCTTCTCAAACAATGCCTTGCATACCTTTCTTTTTTTTTTTTTCTCTCTCTCTTTTTTTTTTTTCTGCCTGCATCCATGATTATTCGCCAAGCACTGTAAATACATTACGTTATGTTCACTTTTCCATGTGTAAAAATTTGTATTTGTAAACTTTCTTTGTGCATGCCCTTTTCTAAATTACTTTTTTGAATGAATCCCAACTAGCCTTTGGCTAGGGATTCAGATGCATTTTTTACACTGTTGTATACTGTACACTATTTTGATGTCAATAAATTCAATTCAATTCAATTCAAAATCTCCACTAGGAGGAGCTGGATGGCGCATCGAGCACGCGGGCGTGAAGCCACCGGAAGCCGCCGTTTTTGTCCCGGAAAAGAGCTTTTCTCTTCTTTTTTTTAAGAATACCTGCTTGTAGCGCAGTAAACTGTACGAATCGACCGGAAAAGTCGTCCGGGAAAACATTTCACGTGCATGTACCTCAAAGTTGCATTACTTTTTACGCATTTTGTACGTTGCAGCACTCCGCCGTATTCGGACGGTGTCGGCACGGCGTCTGTCATCTTTTGTGTAGCGTTCGTCGGCGTCTAAAGTGAGGTGTAATCGCAGAGTTTGAAAAAATAAAAATAAAAGCGATCATAACAACAGCTGCCACCCGAGAATATTTGAATGCGCGACTGAGACGCACAGAAGACGCCGGCTTCCGGGACAAACAGGGCACCTTCCGGTGGCTTCACAAGCGCCCGCCTCGCAGAGCGAGGATGCGCCGTCCAGCCTTTTTAATGGAGGTCAGTGGTTGCGGCTGACGGGCTTGCCGAGTTGTACGACGCCGCTCGCAAAAAACTCGCCGGACTCGTGGGGCACGGTGGTTGGCGGCGCCTCGGCGTGATGGCTGCGGCCCGCCGCACTTGAAGTGTTTGTTGCGCTGTGTGGCTTGAAATGCGTCTTTGATGACGTATGACATCACGGTGAAATTATTTACATGCCATATTTTAGACGTGTGTTTTTATTTAAGCATTCGACACTATCAACCACCACATTCTTTTTATGCAGCTTCAAGCAATAGGCGTAACTGGTCCTGCACTATTATTAATAAAGAACTACCTACTCAATAGAAGCCAAGCCCCGCCACGGTGGTCTAGTGGTTATGGCACTCGACTGCGACCCGAAGGTCGCGGGATCGAATCCCGGCCGCGGCGGCTGCATTTTCGATGGAGGCGAAAATGTTCGAGGCCCCGTGTACTTAGATTTAGGTGCACGTTAAAGAACCCCAGGTGGTCGAAATTTCCGGAGCCCTCCACTACGGCGTCTCTCATAATCATATGGTGGTTTTGGGACGTTAAACCCCAGATATTATTATCAATAGAAGCCAAATTGTCAGTCTGTTAGGTCATAAATCTATACTAAAGTAACAAATATAGGAGCTACCTCAAGGTCTATTCTCGGCCCACTTCTTTTCATTATTTACATAAATGATTTGCTATCTTGCCTTACCAGTTCAGAATGCTTACTGTATGCAGACGACACAACAATTGTTAACACTGATAAATGCCTTCCAATCTCTGACACAGAAGCTAAATGATGACCTTTCAGGCTTGGCTGCTTGGTGTATCCATAATAAATTACAAATAAATCCCACTAAACGAAATTCGTTGTTTTCCACTCTCACCAACGTCAACATAATTATATCCCGCCAAGTATTTCTAAATCAATTCGCAATTGAAGTAGACGATGAGGCGACCTTCTTGGGAATTAAACTGGACCGTCATTTGAAAGTTTCATTCGCATGTTGCATACCTGCGAAAAAAAAATGGCTTACGGCATACGTGTTATAATTAAATCCCGCGATATATTTTCCAAACCCACATTACTTTCATTGTACTTACGCTTTTATTCATTCTCATATTAATTACTGTATCACATCTTGGGGTAATACCTACAGCAGTCATCTCGTCTCCCTTCAAACTATGCAAAATCACTCTATTAGAATACTTACCCACAGTCATTATCGCAGTGATGCTAAAGCACTCCTGCATGCCAACAACATCCTAACAATCGAGAACACTTTCAAATATAATCTAGGAATACTAGTTTTCAAGCAAATGAATAAATCAGCTTCCTTTGTTTATAATCCCTCCATCAAGTCTAGAGAATACCAATTGACAAGGTTTGCACAAAATCACAATTTTATCTTACCTATAGTTAATACTAACTATGGCAAACAAACAACCCACTTCACTGGAATCTATCTCTGTAATACTATACCTTCAGGAATAAAAACCTCGGAATCAATCGGCATATTCAAAAAAGATATGAAAACTTTCCTCTCATCCATTCCTTAATCTGGATAGTTTTGGTCACTTCTATTACTCCCGCTCCCTTTCATGCCTTCTCACAACCTAATGTTAACGCAGCATCGCAGCATCATCCTACATCGCTGATATCAGATGTGTCTGTTTAGCTTTCTTTTTCGTACTTTATTTTTTACTTTCTTTCACCAAAGTAATTATCTGAAAACTGTTTAGGAGAGTTGAATTACCTCTATTTTCTATGTTGTCTAATTTCAGTTTGTGTTGCTGCTTTCTGCTAATGATTTTCTTAAGTAGAACTCCTTTTTTTCTTTTTTACCTGCGATGTATTTTATTACCTGTTTTCTGTACCACTGTTTGCTGCATCAATTAATTTTTTCTGTATTCACTACTGTAGGAGGTGCCGATTCAGTCTCTGACTATGGGACCTCCTTCTGTACACACAAATTTTGTAATTGATTCGATGACTAAATAAACGATTTCTGATTCTGATTTCACCTTGCACGTATTTGCCATGTACGTGCGTCTTCATCCCTTCTGTGACGTGTCGCAGAATATTTGCAATATTTTTGTGCTTCGCAGGGGTGAAATTATTTGCGTGCCATGTTTTAGACGTGTTTTAGTTCACCTTGCACGTATTTGCACAGTGCGTGCGTCTTCACCCTCGCTGTCACGTGACTAAATATTTGCAATATTTTTGTGCTTTGCAGGATGCAGCCGTTGCCCACAACGAGCACAATGCTGTGTGCCCTGGCGCGTACAACGCCTGCCATCTATCGCTTCCGTTGGAGCAGCTTCACAGAAAGGACTGTACGAGATATCACAACGCGGCTGAACCTGTATTTGGACATATTGTAGTGAATTCAATGAAAGAAAGTAGAAACTTCATATGTATGGAAAAAATAAAACGTTTCATTGTCTTACTTTGTCTTTCGTTGTCGCATTGAATGCGAAGCAATGACACACGCATGACTAAATATTCTTTTGCGTGTTGTTTCCGCGGCATTTGTTGCTCACCGCGGAAAGAAACACGCGAAAAAAGTATTAAGTCTTGCGGAGATTAACTGTAGAAAATCATCCCCGGGATAAAAAGTTCATCCGAATGGAGCGTTTGAGTGGACCGACCGTTGGTCCGGCGACGTGCAACTGCGAGGACTAACGGTTGCCCGGTAAGGTGTAATGTGGAGACCAAATGTTAGTCCATTGAGGTGATCTGTGAGGACTAACAGTTGCCCGGTAAGGTTGTAAATGTGAGGACTAAATGTTAGTCCATTGTGGGGACTAACTGTTAGACCCGGTGCCGTTAGTCCTTAAAGAGATTAATGGTTGTGGCAGCCCCATTAGTCCCCAAAAGGACGAACCACACACCCTTTTAACACCCTTTTGCTTTAGAGTGCACTCGAACCGAGCGTCGCTGCGCTCCGAGCCTCGACTCCGAGGCTGGCTTCTTGGAAGCCGCCTTTTGGGGAAAGACACAACCATCCCCCCCCCCCCGTTCTCGACACGCCGGACCTTACACGCCCTTCCTAAGATTCACGTACGCGCTCCAATGTAGCTACGTGATAACACACAAAAAAAAAAGGGACGGCGCTAACACGTCACCCGAGCCCGCGGCCGCACTTCGCGGTTCTCTGAACGCCGGAGGCGTTTCCGCGAGACACACAGCATTTCCTCGGCCGCTCCCCCTAAGCAGTGCTGAACGGACGCCATCATCACGAAACAAACAAACCAAAAATAACCCGGTCACTGAATACACAAGTAAATCAAAAGAAACACAAGCAAATCAAAACAAAAAGAACTTGCGAATGCTTGGGAAATCCCCAAAAACATAAAAATAAAATACACTTCCACGGAAACACACACATTTCAACACATAGTGCTCATCAAATGTCTCCAGTGTTCCCGCACGTCACTACTCATTACACGAGTGTCCACCACGTGCCTAGTCCTCCGGTGTCTCAACCCCCGAAGCACCGCTGCCTACTTCCCAGCACTCGTTAGGCACTCTCGAAAGTGCGTCGGCGTTGCCGTGCTCGACGCCCTTCCGGTGCTGCACTACTACATGATACCGTTGCAGCGCTAAGGCCCAACGGGTGAGCTTAGCCCCCGGCAGAGTGCTTTGCGTGAGAAACGCTAGCGGGTTGTGGTCTGATACCACGGTAACCTGTGCGCCGAAGAGCCAGAAATCAAACTTTCCCAGACCCCAGATGACTGCAAAAGCTTCTCGCTCAATAGTCGACCAACGGGTTTGCGTTGGAGAGAACTTGTGGCTCGCAAATGCGATCGGTGTCTCGGTGCCATCCTCCGCACGCTGCGACAGGCAGGCTCCAGCAGCGACCGCAGACGCGTCGGTAAACAGCCAATACGGCTTTCCAGGGTCCGGGGTCGACAGTGCTGCTGCTTCACACAGTGCGGTCTTAAGCCGCCGAAACGCCCCATCAGCTTCCGCGGACCACGGAATCCTGTTCGGAATTCGCCTCCCCGTTAGCTCGGTGAGGGGCCTCGCTACCTCCGCGTAATCTTTTACATAGCTTCGGTAGTAGCCACACAGGCCCAGTACACTACGAAGTTCTGTTTTAGTCTTCGGTGCCTTTAATCCTTCTATCGCCGCAAGCTTCTCGGGGTCAGGTGCGTGGACGTCCGGAGCCTACCACATGCCCTAAATATCGTATCGACGGACGAGCTACCTGGCACTTGTCCATCTTGACACTCAGGTTAACCCGCTCTAGGGTCTCAAATACCCGCCCAAGGTGTTCCACGTGCTCCTCGAGCGTCTCGCTAAAGACGGCTATATCGTCCAGGTACGGACAGCAGTACTCGCTGTGCGGCCTTAGCAGCTCGTTCATTGCTCTTTGGAACGTTTGAGCAGCGTTTTTGAGCCCGAAGGGCATTACCGTCCAGGCGAACTGTCCGCGATGGCATGCAAATGCTGTCAGTAAACGCGAAGAAGGCTCAAGTGGTACCTGCCAATAACCCCTCCTCAGATCGAGCAGCGTTATGTATTTCGCCTTCCCTACGCTCATAATGAGCTCTTGCTGAAGGGCCATGGGGTATGCGTCCGCCACTGTCCCCGCGTTCAACGCCCGAAAATCGACACAGAGTCGTACGCTACCGTCTTTTTTCGGGACGCACACTAGCGGATGGGCGTAAGGGCTTTCGCACGGAAAGATCAACCCCAAGTCGAGAAGCTCGTCTACCTGCCTCCCCACTTCCGGTTGTAAGCTCTTGGGTACCCTGTACGGATGCGGACTCCTGCGGACGAACCCGTCTTGCAACACAATCTCATGTGGTCTCACTGACGCTACAGTCGGTCGCCCGCCAAACCTCCCTCCGTGCCTCTTGAAAACTCCGCAGATTAACTTGCGCTCCCGTTCTCCTAAATGGGTGACCATATCTTTCAACGGAACAACTTCTGCGACATGCGTTGCCGCCGGCCGCGGGGCGCACTCCACCTCACCGAAAGCACCGTCCTCCTCGAACATCACTCCTACCGACATCACCCTCGAGTGATACGGGCGCAGCTTACTCGCGTGCACTAGTTTTCGGTTACCTGCCGGCATCTGCACGAAATATGAATGCTCGCGGTGTCTCTCGGCTATGCTTCCCGGCCCTTCCCATTTCGGAAACATTTTTCCTGGTCGTTGGTCGTCGAAGACCAGCACCAACTCGCCTACCTCGAACTTCTTTGCCTTCGCTCTTTTGTTGAACTGCGCGGCGTAGGCGTTTTGCGATTTCGCGCCGATCAACTCCGCGACTTCTGCCGCGCGCCTCAGCCGCCCCCGCAACTCCTCCATGTACGCTGCTGGCGACGCTCCTAACTCCCCCGGCACTGCAGTTTCCCCCGTCCAAGCCTTCCTAAGTATACCTAATGGGCCGGTCGGTTGCCTTCCATAGAGCATCTCGAAGGGTGCTACTCCGGTCGTGTCGTGCGGAACTTCCCTATACCCCCAAAGCAAGAAGGGCACAAACTGATCCCAATTCCTCCCCTCCTTCTCTATTACGTGGTATAACATGTTCTTAAAGGTCTTGTTCCAGCGTTCGACCGCCCCGTTGCTTTCTGGGTGTCCCGGCGTGGAAAATCGGGGGGAGCAACCTAGCTTCGCCAAAAGCTCTCTCGTCAGTGCCGCCGTGAAATTTGTGCCGCAGTCCGACGCTATAACCTCTGGTATGCCCGTCCTGCTGAATATTGCTAGTAGGGCATCGCAGGTCGCTCTAGCGCTCAACGAACGCAAACACACTACTTCGGGCCAGCGCGTGCACAAGTCGATGACGCACAAGCAGTACTTGTGTCCTCGGCCCGACACTGGCTCTAGCGGCCCGATAACGTCCACGTTAACCTGCTGAAAAGGATATCTGGGTCTCGTCAGAGGCTCTATCGGGATGCCATCCGCGCGACGCAAGTCTGATCTTGTCTGGCAACCGTGACAGCTGTTGCAGTGCTGCCGTACGTCGTTTTCTACGCCTGGCCAATAAAAACTGTACTTGATCCTACAGCTTGTTTTACGGCAACCCAAATGCCCTGCCCAGCACGACTCGTGCGCTAGCTGCAAAACCTCCGCTCTGCGGCATTCGGGGAGTACCAGCTGGGTTACCGTCTGTCCTAACATCTTATCCCGGTGATAAAGTAACCCGTCAATTACCAGCATGCCGCCCTTTCCCGTCGCCGCTCTTCCCCACGCTTCCTGCAAGGTTGGGTCCCCCCGCTGTTTCTCGCGGAGTTCTTCGGACGCGGACTTCTCCTCCACGCTGTCAGTTAGGGCTCCGTCAGGCGACGCGGTGCTACCCTGCTGATCCCCCTCGTCGAGGCCCGTTACAGCTACCTCGCTGATCAACGTCCCCTCTGTCGCGTGTCGCTCTACTGACTGCGCACGAGTGTTCGCCTCGTCCTGCTGCTGCACAACCACGGCGTTCAGAGGTTCGTGTTCGAGCTCTAGCTGCGCGCCTCCTACTTCTGCATTACCTACCACTACCCCTTCGAAGGCGCCCTCCTCGCTCAGCAACTTCCATGCTTCTTCGGAAAGCAGGCAATCCGTTCGTGCCGTCAGACGATCAGTTAATGCGCACAGCACTGGAACCGGCTCCCTAACGTCGGAAAAAAACCCGCACTCGCGCGACATAGTCAGCGGTATAACTGCGAGCTTGGCCTGCACCTTTTCCCCGAACGCTGAGGTTAGGTTGACCGTTCCATGCGGCTGCACCATATCTGGCGGGATCACGCTCTCACGGACCACTGTAATTTCCGCCCCCGTGTCCAATACCGCTTCTATATGTTTGTCTCTGCAGCCTAGCGACACCGGAATTAACTCACTGTGCGTGGCCACGGGCCCTTCCATTGAAACGCGCGCAGCTAAGCTGTCACCTTTACCGCCTGGGACCCCTTCGGTCGGCTGTTTCGGACGCCGCGGGCAATTCCACTTTTGGTGCCCAGTACTGCCGCAACTGTAGCAAGCCCTGGGCTTGGGCTTTCCTTCCGTACCTAGGCTTTTTCCAGCGCTACGGCCCTTCGTTGTCTCGTTGCCGGTCCTAGCACTGCTCGCGCTTTGCGATTCCGCCGCCTTTAGCTTCGTCTGTCTAGCCGCGCTGTTCGCCCCCTGCGCCTCTTCGAACGTTCTTAGCAACGCGGCCATCTCTGGGGCACTCATCCACTTTCTCCCTTCTTGGAGCGTCACATACCGCGCGGCCTCCTCCGACAAATTCTTCTTTAATTGGTCGGCAACCAAAAGTTTCACCAGGCCCTCGAACGTCGACACCCCCCTTGCGTCAAGGTAAAAGTGGAGGTAGCTCTCTAGACGTGTCGCAAAGGTCTCCACCCTTCGTTCGCACGCTTTCCTGACCCCGAAAATCTTTTGAGGTACTCTCCTGCCGAAAGCTTGAGTTCGTCGAGCACCGTTTGCTTGATTACCTGGTAATCCTTATGCTCTGTTGGGCTAAGCCGCGTGGACAAAAATGGGACCCTCTCCGCTACCAACGGAAAAACCAATCGTCCCCAAAACTCCCCCGGTACCTCGTACGCTTCTAGGGCACTCTCCACGGACTCGAACCACACTGGTGCCTCAGCTTCTGTCGGAAATTTGGGTAACACCCCGGTGAGGACCTTAGAATAGCGCCTCAGTTCGCTACACGGATCCCGCCTGCCAACCGCCGGTTCGCTCCCCCGAGAGCTCCCGCTCATCATCTGCGACAGTCTCTCCATCTCAAACCGCAACTCCTGCAGTCTGCGTTCTGGCGTAAGGTTTCCGAAACGGTCCTCTCTCTGGCTCTCCTGCGCACTACCCTCTTCCGGGTTTGACGCACCGCTCTCGTCTCCCGACTCGCGACTCATGCCTAGCGCTCGCCTGTCCGGGTTCAAGTGGGCAAACCTCGTGTCCATAACACTCACAGCAACTCAAGAAAGGCAGCGGTACCACAGAGGTGTAAGAACACTAGAGGACTCACCGCTTGAGACGCTGCTGCTTGCTGCTGCTTCGCCTTGCCCGCCGTCAGGCCCTCGCCGTCGCCCGATGCCGCTTGGGGAGTCGCCGGACCGTTGACTTGGGTCGACAGTTGCCGGGCCGCTACCTCTTCGGCTCGGTGGCCTGATCGCTCGATGTTTCCGGCCGCCGCTTTGACGCCTTGGCCGCCTCCTCAATTGCGTCTCCTCGCAGCACGACGAACTCCTCGGTACGCAGAGCGTTCCTGGTCGTCGTTGTCTCGATCCTGTCTCGACTGCGCCAGTAAATTCCCAACCTTCTCCCCACTCCCTCTTGATTCCCAGAGCAGAGCTCTCTCAGCTGCGTAGCCGCTGTCAGTTGCAGAAGGGAGTGGAAGGTTGGCCGTAGCTGCCTAGCCTCATATCGGGGTTGTTCACTCTTCTCAAGGATGGAGACGACTCCTTTCTTTGCAAAACAACTCGATATTTATATACAGGGTATATATACAAGGTTACATGGCAGCTATGTACAGTGGAACTTTCGCAACATCATTCGGCAGAGCCGACAAGTGCATAGCACCGCTCCTGCGACAAGAACCCTCGTGAGGAGCCGGGAGCCAGGTTTTAACCCCAACATTGCTCCTCCCAGTTTTCCCCACGGCAAATCAAAATCACTCAGACCGCTTATTGGGTCAAATGTAAATTGGTCAGCCGGAGGCCTCCACCCTCTCTCTCTGAAGCCTTTTGAGCCCCCTGCCTGAGAGAGAGACGTGGAAGACGTCCGGCAAACGACATTCTCAGAAGTGCACTAAAGAACCATACACGATGGTGGCGCCGTTCAACTACCCTGCTCGTGTTCATACACTGTGCGGCCGGTTAACTAGCGGAGCCATGCCATCCCTCCTCGGAAACCTCTCGTATCCGTTGACAGGCTTGTAACAGACACTTTGCGAGATTTACTGGGCCACGTGCACCGTACTCGGCGACATCTCGTCTCTGTCGACAGGCGTTCACGGATCCTATGCGAGATTTATTGACGTCCCAGTCTTGGCTCCCTTGGCACTGTTTCCCGGACCCCCCGCGGGCTGCGGGCCGCTGCGTTGGTCGTTAAACCGACGGTCAATAGGGCGCGTCTTTTTGTTCGAACGGTTATGGGCAGCTGGCAAGTGTTCTTTTGTCCCCGCGCTTCCTACACTCGAACCGAGCGTCGCTGCGCTCCGAGCCTCGACTCCGAGGCTGGCTTCTTGGAAGCCGCCTTTTGGGGAAAGACACAACCATCCCCCCCCCCCCGTTCTCGACACGCCGGACCTTACAATAATGTTATCGCGCCCCTAATTCAGTTCATACTCTCCAAAATTTGGAGGACGCTTGAGCTTCGCATTCAAGAGTAGAACGCAACAGCGTGGTCGGGTCATTTAAAATTATCCTATAGAATACGCACAGTTCTTATGCGCCCACTACGGCATAATTCTTTGTGCGCGTTGTAAGGCAACATGCGATAACACCTGCGTCCCACGTAGTTGCGCGAGCTCCCGCAAAGCACGCTACTCTAATTACACGGAGGCGTGGAGCGTGCGCCACGCGATCCGCCAGATGATCCCTACGGCGCGTCTGGGCGTCTGCAGAGAGCGGGAGGGACAAAGATGGGCGAGGTAACACGATCATTTTTCGCAACATTTTAACTCAGCGCAGCCGCGCTAGTACACTGTAGCCGCGCAGCCGTCAGAAGCGCCATGATATCTCCGGCGTCATCACCAAGGCGTGACGTCACTGCTTCGCCGATTCACCAGACTCTCTCCATACACTTGAGAGCTCACGGCAATAAGTATCAATTGCGCATGTGCAGAGCTTCGTGTTGCCAGGGCTAGGCGTCGCTGATTGCGCCGCGCGGATGTTCGGATACACGTGCGGCATACACGCTGACACGCCAAGGACACGCTTTCGATAGAAGAATCGCGCGGGTTGCCTGTTGCCACTGCGGTCTTTGCCTTCAAATAGCGAGAAGAATGTGACACGTGAAATGTTTGGTCGACGAGCCTCACCTTCACATGAAGAGGCCGTACACCCTGAGCATTGGCACATTTGAGGACCTTAAACAAGCCATTGCGGTGTGCCCCATCTTGGGAAACCTCGTCGCGCTGTCTACGTCTAGATTTTCAGGTACGTACGTACGTGAGTGTTTTCGTGTTCAGATCCTGAGTGAAACGTAAAGTGTTTGTGTGAAAGATGCACTCCTTGGCATTGCTGTGCGGGATTTCAGCGATAAACTAGGTGATTGTGTCGCTAAATGAACGTCGCTAGCATGCGCTTAGTTTCTAATTGCCGCAACGTACTTAGTTCAATTCGCGCTTCGAAGAAAGGCAGTACGTAGTTGTTTGCTTATATCTTACGTCAGTGGAGGCACGTCATTGCCTGTATGTTCAAAATGCGCACCTTTTCCGATTATTTTTCTTTCTTGGCATGTACACTGCGGAAGTACGTAGAATTTTTTTTCATGCGCCGATGTTTCTTTGTTTTTATTAATATTTTTTTTTCTACAGCGGCACGCCGGCTGCCGCCTGCGCTTTCGAGCGCGCGCGCGGTGCTTTTAGATGAGTTCTTCGGGCGGTTATCGCTTCTCGAGCCGACTGTGTGCTTTCTAAACTTTTTAAAAGGGTGTCCGCTTGTTACTCTCTCGTTTATTGCTCGCCGGGGCGCGATTACACCTGTTTCCATGCGGTGCTAAATTACACGAACGATGCCGCCGTGGTTGCGTTTCGTGTTTTGGGGACTCGGAAAAACTAACTCCGTCTCGTTGGCGATAAGACGAAGGATTATTACTCGTTTTGATTTCCGGACAGGCATAGAACCATACAGTCTACTTTCGTGCGCTCGCACCGGTTGCTCTATGCCCCCCCCCCCCCCCCCCCGGTTACGGCCCTAGCACGGGTTGACATGAAAACGTTGAATAGAGCACCATTTGATTGGTTATTCGAAAGTTTCAAGTGTTCGCGCCCTGATACTTTGTGATGTTTCTCTTCTCGTATATATTCTGCTGATTGTGCCAAACGGCATTGTGCACTAACGAGTGTGTGTGCTGACGCACTGATTTTGTGACAAAGCTGGAAGCAAAATTAAGAAATGTTTTTACATATAGGTTATGGACATGAACGTTGATGAGTACGTCGACCTTGGCCCTGGTGATGATATACCACACATGGCAAAGATTAAATTGGCTGCCTTTCAGTCGCCCACCTCTGGATGGCTCGTCATCATCGACATGTGACGTTGAGAATGCTGAAGAGCAGGTAATCAAAGTTTTCACTTTTGTGCAAATCATGACAGCTGCATTTTTTTCTTTCGTGTACCTTACGACACGTACTTGAACAAAGTATTGCGCAACCTACACAGTATGCTATCACTTGTTATAGGGGCCTGAAGAGAGCAGCTCTCTTGATCTTCAAGAAGCTTCGGGCATCGAACGTACGGAACCGTAAGAGAATCACTCTTAAAAGTATCTAAACCTGGCAGATGTGATAGGGACTGGAAATGTAAGACTTCTTAAAATTTTGCAATTCCTACATGTTAATCTACAGTATACACTATTTTGGTATTTAGCAAACGTTACAAAGCCAGTTCATCAGCATAGAGTTTCTGAAGTTTCTGTTTCCCTTATGTGTGCCATGCACTTATGGGTCTTTAAACACCACTGTTAATGTAAGGCATAAGACATAAGTAGTTAATGTAGGAATGTAAGACAAGTAAACTGCCCAAGTTAAATTTACATTGGTGACATGTAGGATACTGTAGGCCATATAAGTAAACAAGGTGACTTAGTTCTCTTAGCCTGAGTAGGTAGTGAACATTAATTCCAAAGACCTAGTAAAGTTTCTGTTTTCTACCTAACATTATCAGGACTCGTGGAAGATAGCGCTCGGAAACAAATTCAAGAATGCAAGGAGGCATATGACAGGAGATGAGCGCCTAAAGGAGAATAGACAGAAGTTTGCCACAAAGAAGACATCCACAAGGGAATTGGATGACAAACTCCGAAGGAACAAGAAGGCGAAGATAGTAAGATGATGTTTCCCATGAAGCATGCGCCCTTTGGGCTTTATGCGTAGGATAATAAAGTAATTAACATTGAGTGCAGAAACAGCACAAGGATTAACAAAGGAAGATGTGTACTAATTTTCAACAACATAGTTTATTGCACCCAAGGAACAAATTTATACACAAGTTCTGCTTACACGCTGCACCAAAATGCCATGGGCTGAGATATGTATCATTTTTAAAGATACACAAAAGACTTATAACTCGCTCTTCTTCACTTTCACGAATGTCAATTCTCTATCTGTTAAAGACAAGAGCCTAGCGCATGCACATCCGTTTACCTGCTTGCCCATTTTTGCCGCTTATATTATTGATCTCGTTAGTTCATCTCTTTTAGTTTAGTTTATAAAACCTTTCTATTCTTAAGAAGGGCTCACAATTACACGCTGTAAAATGTAACACCAGCCATCCATTGTTTCGTTCTTTACTATAGATTAAATGCTCTTTACTGAGTTGTAGAGCTTGGGAGTGTGAATCCTTCTTTCAGAATAGAAAAATTTTATTAATAGATATGAAAAAATACGATAAGAAAAGCTGCAACAACTGGTAAGTAATGTACTGAGTGTGTAATTAGTTCATTACTGTTTTTGCAGGGAGGGAGCGTTCCGAATAACACCCTGTATTTTGTACGATGGGGCTGATCTTCCATATGCAAGGAACCTTTCGCTCCATGCAGACAAAGAACTCATGTTCCGTATGTCGAACGGTGAAGAAAGGGTACTTGTACTGATGTCAGCACATTGGCTCCTGAACGTAGAGTACGCCCGGAAGGCCTTCAACGTTCTTGTGACCGTGGAATGGCTGCTACTCGGTCAGCGATCAACCTCACCAAGAACACCAGTTGTTAAGCTGCTGAACGTTTTCAAAAAAAGCTACAAAATAGGCCTTAGCTTCCGCAGGGACAAAATCCAAAAAACATATATTGAAAACAGAAATAACTACTCATTGCATGATGAAAATATTACTGTTAGTATAAATTCAGTTTTATCGCGTGTGGTACATGTGACACATGTGACAAATCGAGTTTATACAAAAGTAATCTTTTCATCATGTAATGTGTAGTTATTTCTTTTTGAATATACAGAAAAGATTACTGTAGTGATACTGGCACTTCATTTCAAGTTATTTTTTGCTCCTAGTTTCTTGTGACATGTTATGAGTCATTTTGTTCCTGCGGATTTTCAGCATGTTCTCACAGGTCTTTTTGACTCAGTGCTTTGTGACTTTTTTTGCAGCATGTATAGTAACTTAGATCATTTGCTGTTGAAATTTTAGCATAACAAAACTGCCAGTACTTGTCAGTAAAATCAGTGTATCGACTATTGTTTTGGAATTTATGTTAGTTTTATGACAATCTTTTAGTTTAGCAACGATTTCTCTTAAAACAAATAAATACTCATATTTCATTCAATTACCAATGATTCTGTTGTTTTTGCTTGGAAAGGGATAATCCTTAAAATTTGTCTGAGCACGCCTATGTAAAATTTCATTCTACTGCTGTGATGCAGGTCATGTTTCTGCAGTGCGGTTGTGATCAAACCATCCCTATTACATGTATTTCCTGCATATTATGGCATTCAGTATGAGCTGTAACATGCACGCCATAGTCAGATTGCTCACCTGTTTTTTGTTAGAGCCGCAATCCATTGCTTTTCAGTAGGCGGGAAAAGTTTCATCATTGCAGCAATGTGCACAGTCTTTTACTTCACTCATGTGCTTTCCCAAAAAGAGGAAAATGGAAGCCTGCTGAGCAAAGCGTCATTCTGAGTCCTTATCGTGTCGCATGAGTTATGTGAGTTATGGAGAATCGCTGCTCGTGTATCAGCTACAGCTGTTGGGTGGCAGCGCTAAGAAAGTCGACTATATACAGCCACACTGGTATGGGCACTGCTGCAGTTTTTGAAACTTTTTATCAATCCATTTTTATCAAGGTATTGCGCATTTCTAAATCATCTCCTTAACAGGAGAATTCTTTCTCAGCTGCACCTGAAGGGATCGGATCACGCTGATGTCTAATGCCCCAAGGGGGCTGGCTGGGAAGAAGTAGCATGTGTGCTTCCCCCTCTTACAGCCACCCTTTCAAGGGTGTTTTTGTGTATTACACCCCACTCGAACGGGTGTAACTTATTGTAACACCCATAGTTTAGGGGTGTTCATAAACACCTATTAAAGTAGGGTGTAATCTGTCCTTACACCCTACGTTTTTAAGGGGTGTTTCTAACACCTTATGTTAGGGTGTTTCTAAACACCCTAAAAGGGTGTTGCCCATGGGACAAAAAAATACACCCTTAAGGGTGTAAAATTTCTTAGAGTGTACGCACGCTTGCAAACGACCAAAACAGCTCGAGTGATCGCGACTCTACGCATTTGCCACCGAACTGGCGGGCCTCAGATCCCGCTTTGCGGAGCCGACGTTAATTATGCAGCAATCTGATTACGCCGACGCTCACGCTGGCAAAGCAGGGCCGCCCAAGCAAACGAACCTGCCTCCGTTGGAAGCAAAGGGAAGGTGCGCGAGACAACACCGTGGCCGGTGCTCTTACAGCAGCTGTCGCACATTTAGGCGCTCCAGCCGCTTCTCTTTTCTCGGCCCTCATTCGTGAGTCAACAGCGCGGATGTCGCTCGCAACATCTTTGTTCTTTCTCTTTTACCTTGCGATGGAGAGATGCTTTTGTTTCCTCGTCTGTTAGCTCGTGCTGTAGCCCAGCACGCTTGTCCTTTTTCATTGTTCTCTCGTTGCAACGCTTCCATTAATTGCTACGCAAGTACGTGCTTGCTCCGTTTGCGCCGAAAGTCGTTTAAGCTACAAGCTCGTTCTAGCTGTCGTATAAGAGAGACGCGTTTCGAGATAATAAACTTAAAAGATTCTCGTTATCATTAAATATAAATCTACTGGTCGTTTTCTTTTTCTAAATGTGGTTAGGGATTATGGGTCCTACAGTTCTCAGCGAATTAAACGAAAGCGTGACGATGTTGTCTGCTGGCTCGTCTGGTAGAGTTCATAAGGTGTCCAAAGCTGGTATCGGAACATCGCATTATGCTTGGAACGTAAGTTTTGGCAAACTAAAGGACTCTTTGGACAGGCAATAATTGTGCGTCGTTCCTTGAGAAAGTAGGGCTTCGTGTCGCTCTGTTACTTTGCTTCGTACCAGTTACATACGTTGGAAATCGGTACTTCGCTAAGTCAGCGGCGTGGGAACTTTACTAAGATCACGCAATGGGGAGAATAATTTTATGAGCCGTAACACCCACCAAGGTATCTTTACTTATAAAGGAAAAAAAGACAAAATATCAGACGTGGGGGCACTGGTGACCAATGCAGTAACCTGACAGCGGCTCGGCTGTGTGATAGTATATGTATAAATAGGTAGTATTCTACACAAAAACTCTTATGCACAAGTGTTGTCTAACTCTTACGTCGCTTAAAAGAAAAGTCAAGGCAGTTTGTTGAAACTTGCTGACCATGTCTATATTAGGTGTCACAGGTGATATAAAGGGCTACGTTTATTGCTCTGCTGAGTGCAGTTATTCGTACCGAACTTCCTTACGTCCATCTGCTGCTCGAAAAATATCTCCATTTTTATCTTTCTGTCGTCCTAACTTTGAATATTGCTCGTTCAGCACCTTCCCGTCGGGGGGAAATAATTTCGCATTGCGCGCCTACTTTCGCATAGTAACAGAAAGTCTTCAAAGTCGCAAAAATATAAGACATAATAGTAAAGAACACGGCGAAGAAAACTTGTAGAAGTGTCGAGTGCTTCCGAACTGCTTACGCGGTAAAAACTTCGCTCCCGGAAGCCGTAAATTTTTCTTTAGTCAAAAGCGTAATATTTGCTGTAACGTTATAGTAGACGATTCCGAATTAAGAAGACAAGTCTAAAAAAGAAAGAAAGAAAAAGAGAGATAGAGAGAGGAGGAGGGGGGGGGTCCTAAGGGTTTAAAAAATGAAACAATATACAGTTTGCAACAAAGCCGTTCTGCTAAAGGTGCGTTGGATCGAGGAGATAAGTTACGCCGAATATAAGATATGAACTTTGAAGCTTTCTCGAGAATTTAAAAAAAAAAAACAGAAAGTCACCGTACTCGTAATTTAGAAATGCGAATTGCGGCTTTAGATTGAAGATATACAAACTAACTTGGCGTCCACTTCAAATCAGTTTGACATATTGAACTTAGTAAAGTAATGGAATAACCTTTTAATTAAAGTGTACGTTTAAAGACCAGAAATAAAACAAGTCCTTTTTTTTAATTTTTGGAGCAAAAGAATGGCCCCAACAATAACGAGTTTAAAGTCTGGCCAGCTGAAGACAATTTTTTCAGTGTTTAGACGAAAAAAGTTGTCGCAGCATCTTTCCACTGATATCTCCTTACGCAACACGCGACCAGTTCAATACTTCTGTTCCTTGTGTTATCAATGTGTGTCTGACACTCCATAGAATAAGCAGCTGACCGCGGACATTATCAATGTTCGTGCAGCTAACGGAGTTAAATGACACAAAGGGAGCATGGTCTCCTTAAATTTTGAATCTGTCTTGAATTAACATCTTTTAATACATACAAATAATATTTAAGGACGGATCCAACGAGATTTTCATTGCTTCATTTAGGTAGCGCATACATTAAAGTTTAAAAATGCGATGACGTAACCGAATTCCTGCCATTATTGTGGCGTAGCACAAACAATGAAAATGTTTTGAGTGGCGAATCAATTTTTGCCGCAACGTATGGTGGTGACAGTGCATGTTGTGGTGTTGTGTACTCTCTTAATCATGTCCCGGTTAACTGCTGGCAATATCCACGAAACGAGACGAAAAATGTCCGGTTTCCTGGCTATATCTAGCATTTTAAGCGGGACCTGATTAAGAGTGATAGAAGACTGATTTAGCCCCGCACTCTGACGGATTTCACGAATGCAGTTTGTATATATTACAAATCACTCATTCGTAATTCAGTTTCGTGCGGCGTGCGAGGAATGTCTCCAATCTAATCTTTTCGCAACAGGTCAGAAAAAGGAAAAAAATAATGAGTAGAGCACTAAATCCAGAACGAGGAAGAAGAAGAGACTGGGAAAGCAAAAAAGAAGCACGCACCTAAACATTGTAAAGACTCTGGAAACAGCCTCGCCCTCCACCAACCCTCTTTCCAACTCCTCTCAGTCAAGGAGGAAGATCCCGTGAGTTCCTGGGCACGTTCTGTGTCGTTCCTCGAAATTCGATTGGAAATACACCGTACATCCGCTTGCAGGAACAAGATTCAGGTTGACTCGCCCGGCACGACTCAGCATGAAGCGGAGTACGGTATCGATAGTAAGACCGGGAGTCCGGAAACGGAAGGGACAGAGAAGAGCTTGTTAGGGAAGTTTCAACATTCTGCCGTCGCACTCGCGGCTATTAAGAACCGTGCGGAACGGGGTTTGCAATCGATAAATCCTTGTAACTGAAAGCCAAGAGCCGCAGTACTGAAACTCAAACGCTTCAAATGAGTTTCGCATAGCGGAGAACACATCCCAACGTCAAGTAAAATACATCCGCGTCGTCATTGTTGGTTTGCTAATGAGAAGGTCGCGATCACAATGCATTGCGAAGAGCTCCGTCAGTACTATTTGTAGGTACGTACTTGACATTGTATCAGGTATACTCAAGCACAAGTATACGCATGCTTGAGTTAGTTGGACACAGATATTTGTTTCACTCACTCTGAATTATTGTTCTTTTTTTAGATACCTTCGCAATCTTAGTTCCGAAGGTATCTAAACAAACTTCTTGAGCATAATTAACGCTCAAAAAATTTATCCGATCGAGAACTGCAACTATTTCAGTTGAATATATACATAGGCGCCCATGAATTTCCTCATATAGTAATAAGTTGAAGCGCTATGCTTTTCTGCGCTATAACAGCGCCATGGTCTTTTGAGGCTACGTTCAATATTACAAAGTTAACGTATGTAAAGCCGCTCCGTCAGCTTTGAGTACGGTTTCATTTAGCGCAACTTATAGTAACTGCTTCGAAAAGTCGTTAGTCGTTAGGAGCTCGCAAGTTAATTAATTAAGTTTTAATCAATTAATCTGGACGAAACGCCTCAAAGCAAGCACAGGAGCTGCGAGAAACTATACTGAACGGGAGGCTCCACATCACTTCAAGTAACAAAGACTTGACATGTTCCCGAATATAAGTTCAGCAGCACCTCTGAGGCCGAATTCACAAAGTTGTCCGTTCCTAAGTGCCATTTGCTGTTGGCAAGCCGGCTTTTCTCACGATATTTCTTGCGTCAGGATTGGCTGATATTCTTTCTTACAAACTATGTGGAAGCTCTCTTTTCTTCTTTTTTTTTTCTTTGTGTGTGTGAATGTGAACGAAGGCCTTGAATTCTTTCTCTTCTCATCGCAAAGCGGCTGCTGTGAACACCTCTCGAGATCTCAAGGCCATGCTCCACAGGCAAACTTCATTTCCGCCGAGTTTTCTTGGCATCTGCTCTATTTGTGGTCGTGGTTATTATATTCCAGCCTGTAGGCAAACAGTACTCGCACCTCAATAGCGATGATGCTCGTGCCTCGATAGCACGGTCCTCTCTATAAGTAGCATCTGGAGACTAGCAGGCTTACGGGCTCAAGTTTTGTGGCATATTTCCAGGGGAAGGCAGCGCTCCGAAATATTCGGTCGTGTTTTTTTTTTTTTCATTTTTTTTCTTCTCTCTCTTTTTTTAAGGAATGAAAGTACATGAACCCACCGGCTCACAATCTCTGGCACTGTAAAATCCGCGCGAAGCTCGTAAGCTGCTTTCAGTTATTCTTCGGACATCTTTCTTTCTTTCTTTCTTTCTTTCTTTCTTTCTTTCTTTCTTTCTTTCTTTCTTTCTTTCTTTCTTTCTTTCTTTCTTTCTTTCTTTTGATATTTCTCGCTTCCTTCATTCAGTTATGTTTCTCAAGGTGCGTTTCATTTGGTTTTCTCCGCATATCGACGTCCCAGATTTGTTCCCCGAGGGGAATTCCCTTGCAGGTCGCACAGGTCGTTGTATCCACGTTCACCGGGCACATGCCGATTTATGGCAATGACACTTCTTGCCTGTGTTTTTTGTAGAGTGCCAGTCCCACCCGTATACTTCCATAGCATGGCGTCACGTTCAACGATGCATATTTTTTTTTCTCTTTATGACTTTGCTCGATTCTGGGTGCAGTAACCAGACGTTCGTGCGTGACCTTGTTCACTTTTGAATCGCTCACGTTTCTTATCCCGTTACCGCTTTTTTTTTCCTTCTACACCGTCTCTGTCTCTCCTGTGCAGCACACGCACGTTTTTTTGTTTTTTTTAACACGGCCAAGGGGCAATATGGTGATCTTTACAGTGCCATAAACCTTGCTTCTGACACGTATACGTGCCGAGGCAGATGTTACGCAACGGGTGGCAGAATTCGGGCGAACGAGAAGAAGAGGTTGAACGCCATCTTTCTGCCGCACCTTTATACTTTATACTTTCGAACTCTGGATAAAACGGTAATGTTATTTTCGGCTGTCCCTCTCAACAATTTTTTTCACGGGTTTCTTTTTTTTTCCCTAAAGCAAAGAAAGAAAAGAGAAGGGTGTTGAGCAAATAATTAGAAAGAAAAAAATACTTTCCTTGTCTGGTCGTTGCTTACAACACACTGTGTTGCAGGCGTGGCAGTATTTCACGTGAGCTATAGGGGCTTTCCTGTTTTTCTTTTTTTTTTCCTGTGTGAGTGCGCTCATCCTATGGACGGACACACTGGCATGCCGTTCCTTCTTGAGTAACGCCAGTGCCACCTTAGACTCTACGGTTGGAAGATAAGGTGAGGGCCTTTGTTCTGTCTTGACGTCAAGTCGCATTTGTTAGGCCTCATTTACCCGTCACGAAGGCACTCTGCAAATAGCTCTCGAGCACGACACCTCGACTCTTCGTGCGGTACAGCTTAGCTAACGCGCCAGTCCAACAGTGAAAGCGAACGTTGCGTAAACGGCCGACCAAGCGCTGCTTCGAATTACGCAAAAAGAAGGCCTTTATTGCTAATTACGAAAGAACTGTAGTTGGCATAAATAAAACAAAACGCGGGAATGGCTCGGGTGTAGCGAAGCGGGAGATATGCAACGAATGTGCACCCCTAGCTGTCGTTTCTATGTGGATAGTTCTTATTCTCGGTTATCAAAAATTCATGGGCGGCACCTCAGTGTAGTGTGACTTGCTATTCGTCCCGCTTTTGCGCTTATCCTTGCTGAGAGCTCGATTTCCTGAATTTAGTTGGATGTTTCTGAAGTTACGTAGAAGTTTCGCACACTATAGAATATGCCTAACTTTTCAGAGAGAACTTTAAACCTAAAAAACAATGCATGACAAACACACAGAAAAGAGAACCAACACAACCGCAACTGTCAACTGCATTTCAGTAGGCGGAGCTTGCACACGTTGCTACGCGCACGAAAAGAAGCATACGGCAATGTCACACTATGATGCATGTGCATTAAAGCGGGGTGCTAAAGAATTTATGTGCTATTTGCACTAGCCGAGGATATCGCGCACGGCATAAGACGGCCCTTCGTGAAATGCTTCGTACGGGTGGTTTACACCGTCACCACGTATTGTAGCGTAAGATGAACAAACAGAATGTCGCATGAACGACCGGTTTTAGTAGCTTGCGCAAAGAAAGAGTGAGAAGAAGGGCAAGGGCGCCTTTTGGCAGTCAATCTCACTGCATGTGGCTTCGCGATGCGCTTCTCAATGGTAAGTGTTCTAGTTATGGCATCAAGATGTCAGCAGTTGCGTTGGAGACGTATAAGGGGTGTCCCACCTAAGACATGTCGAAATGTGCGGTTCTTAGACCTATACCGCGTTTGGCCATCTGTCCACTTTCACGAACAAAACTATGCTTGTGCACGCGCAGCGGTGATCTAGTGCTTATGGCACTCGACTGCGCTTACCCGAAGATCGCGGGAAAAAGCTATAGGCAAAGTGCTATAGAGGTCCGTGGGCTTATTAGATTTAGGCGCTCGTTTACGAACCGCAGGTTATCGAAATTTCCGGAGCCCTCCATTACGGCGTCTTTTATATTCATATCATCGTTTTGGGACAAAACCGCAACAGTTATTATTCCTATGTTTGTGGCGTGCGTGACGTGGCTAATCAGACAAAAAATAACTAAAAAGTAAAAGAAACCACATATCGGCGAACGTTAGCTGGGACATCCTGTACAGATACGCTGCCTACGTAACTTTCTCTGCAGTAAAAAAAAAAAGACAGAAAGAAAGGAACGTCGTCCTAGGCACACATCCGCCTAGTATCGCTTGTCTTGCAGCCACGAGTGTTTTTATCACTTGGTTTTCGCCTGCTCATTAGCCGTTACGAAAAGCAGTAATTGTCAGATCGCCATAATTGTTTTGTTTGTTTGTTCTTATAGCGTTACGGTATGAAATGCGTTTTCTGTTTTTATTATTTCGTACTGTATAGCGTTACTCGGCCAGATTCGAAGGTCATCACACTCAATTTGCCATTAGCGGCATTGCTCGCAACCGTGCTATGTCAGAAAGCCAGCAGCAGTCTCTGCTTCGTCGTCGGCGTTTTCGCCAGACTCACAATTTCATTTCGTTATTAATTGTTCCGTAAGAGCCATCCTTATACTTTGGACCGTACTTTGGACCACCGTGCCTCATACTTTTATCTCCGGATTTATATGCTTACGAAAGGCCATTAGTTATAAGCCTTGGATGGGTATTGCTTGTCTGGCTTGACCCGTGAGCTCAGCGCTGATTCACGTCCTTCTTTACATATTTTGCGAAATGCGGTCGATGTTGCAAGAATAACCCGAGTTATAGGAGGTGGTCAAGTTCCAAGTTCATGACCCAATAATTTTTCATCCTTTCGCCCAGCTCAGGAGCACTGCTCTATGAAGATGATAAAAGGCAGCACAATGTGGAAGCCGTTGACTATGGCACTTTTCTGACGACAAGAAGGCCAGGGGGAGGGGGGAGGGGGGTGCCCGCTGTCTGGCACTAGTTTACATCTGGCTGTATTTAAGACCTTTGTAGACCACCCCAATGGCCAGCACTTACGAAGTGGTGCTGTGGTTATCGCAGCTCCATGCACAGCACGTATAGATAGATTGTGCGTGCAATGCATATACGCAATATATCTATACAGACACCACTACCTGAATGTATCAGTATAGCTATATAAAAAGGTGGGACAGAATAGTTTATGCATGTTCATAGCAGATATCAAAAAACGAAGAACGGGACGTAGTTTCTGGCATCTCATTTTCTCAGTTTTTACTGAAGGGCGCTTAGTAACCGAGTACGCAAAAGCTCACGTTTAGGACCTGGAGGTCATATGTTTAGAAGTGCACAAAGGAAATTTAAATAGGAAAGCTGTCTGGTGGCGCACCCCTGCGCCTGCGCGACCTCTACTGAATCAGGGCTAGTCACGAAAGGTCGAGGAAGGTAGGACAAAGCGCCAACAAAAAGAAAATACAAACGGTGCGCGTGAGGACCATGGGTATGGCACTGAACACAGCTTTTGAAGCTCGGCATCCAGCACGCAATCCTCTGCTGCTACGTCTCGTATCTTCTTCTTCCCCGCACTACTTTTTGAGCGTGTGGGGAAGCCACCTCCATGTCCGCTTGTAGCTCTTTGCACCGCTTGGGAACGAAGACAACCTTTACCACTTTAACTGTATTTTAACATACAGTGGCCCTGCAGACGATTCAGTGAAACGCTGCGTCATACGCACTGCCCATCATATGATGAGGAGTGCGTACGTTAATCCGAAAACGTGAAGTTCTTAACCGACTTCGTTCTTCTGTGGCTATTATACGTGAGCAGGGGTGAAGTTTGGCTAAACGAAAACCAAACTAGGCGGCCTCGCCTTGGGACCACCAAACCATTGGTACATAATGATGTACCATCGTGAGATATGAGCTGGAACACAGAATTCGTGTATATTCAATGATTACTTGCTCGTTACTGATATGAATGTGACGTATTGAATTACCAGAGATACCTTTCCGTTTGAGCACTTCGTGTCAACTTTTACACTTGCCAACTGCGTTTAGTCGCTATGGGCAATAAAAGGCAATTTCAGTGTTCCATCTCACAGTGCTCACTACCTGCCATACGTGTGTAGCTTTTGTTGCGCGCTCTGCCTGCAGTGAGTATTTATTTCAGGTCTGGTTGACCGAGACATTAGGAATAGTTTTCTTTAGAGCGCAATGTTATGAAGCTGCGTTGCTTCGGACGCGTGCATATGCGGCGTCTCTATGATTTTAAATAGAGCTATACGGCTGCTTTTGTTTGCTTCGGCTTTTTTTTCTGTCAAGGCTTAGTTTTTGTCACACCGGCATGTGCCTGCGTACTATATTTGGGAAGTGTTACGCACCAATTCCTTAATGCGTTTCCAGACGGCCCGTTACGTAAACTAATGGAAGATTATCGCAAGCCACATTAGCTAATGCAGTTGCCTTATTTGGATAGTAGTCTGCAAACTTGATAGGAGCAACTTTCAGAGGCTTCACCGATTAGCCAGAATGGGTAAATTTTTCAATTATGACTTTTATCGGCATTTACAGTATGATACGACTTTTAGTCTCGCGAAAAACCCACTTCGCAGAGATTTTGTAACAATAGCGTGCTATAAAATACCTGAGCTCGATCTCGACCGCGGTTCTTCTGATTACGCATTCGCATACAGTAATCGCGTTGCAATGCCCCCGTGCTCAGTTAAATCGACGCTTGCGAGTTTGCTTTAAAAGGGAGCGCTGATGAGACATTACCATTTCACGGTACGTTTGCGGTGCACTATTGTGCCGCTTGGGCAAACTGTGCGCTTATGTATTGTGCGACAGGTACAGAGATCGATACCCAGATCCTCCACCACTTGTGAGGCCACATTCAGGCCGCAAGACTTTCTTCTCTGTTGTCTCTCGAGCCTGAGTCCCGCTGCCCGGGGCTCAGCGATGATGATGAGAATTTGCAGGTGAGAAGATGAAGCGTACGAACAATGCTCACAGCGTTCGTGTTCGTGTGTTCGTGAAATCAAACGGATCGATCGCTGACATTTAAAGCAAGAACGATCTAAGGGGCTCTTGTAGCAAAGTTTTGATGTTCGTAACTGTCGCTTTCATCATATAGTCACATTCACACGAAGCCAACAGAAGCGTATGATTCTAACAAAAATCAAGCCCCTTGGTTTACTTTCTTATTCCGTTGCAACGTGTGCTGGTAATATAAGCATTAAATATGCATGGCATGTTCTGGCAATAGTGTGGGCTTTAAGAAAGCCTATACTTAATGGCTATACTTAATGAATAGCTAGCGTAAGCTATTTTACTCCGCTGCTGTACAATAATAGCTTTTTGACATAACTTAAACTTTGAAAAAAAAGACGGAAATATTTTTCTTCCAGTTTTCTTTTTTTTTTTGCGGTGCACGTCAGCGGCTTCTTGATTATCCGTCACCCTATCGCTAAAACGTGGAAGAATAAAGCCTAGATCAGTCAGAAAGCATCGATTTTTTAAGTTCCTTTCTTGGCTCTTCGCCATATGGACCTGAGTTTTGTTTGTTATCGTGAAGATATGGGACTTACCAATCCTTTACGCCGGGGGTCTCAAACACGCGGCTCACGGACTTTTCGCTAGAGGCCCGCGGCTTCACAAGGAATAAAATGTTTGTGACTTTGCCAAATGGCATTCGCATTATTTATTCGCCTATTGCGATTAATAACGCTTTGATCGAGTAAGCTACAGAGACTGGACTGTTCCCAAGCGGGTTTTTTTTTTTTTCGTGAGGCAGCCCATGCGGTCACCATGTGTTGAAACATAACCTTGGAACCAAATCTCCATATTTCAAAATCGACGTCCAGATTTGAGACATTGGGGAGATCGACGAGTATCGATAAGTTTCTGGAATCCTGACGCCAAATCCCCTTCAGAAATGATCCATATATGGGATATGGGAAATGCGTTCTTTCAAATGGAAGCGTTAGGTGACATTTTGTTCAACCCCGCGCCAGCTTCAACCTTATTCACTGTCCACGCCCTTGCGGGACAAAGTTTCGTGACTGCGACCCGCTAGCTGAGGTGAGTTTGAGACCCCTGCTTTACGCGATACAAAACCGAGCCGCGTCAGATTGGGGAGGGCTCATTTATCAAATACTACCCCTTCTGGCTGTTTGGCATACAACAGTACACCATTAGAAATTTTCAGCCTAACTTGTGTTCGGCTGCTCTGGATAGAACCCGGGCCATTGACCTCGCTGACTTCCACCGACCTCACTGACTTCTCAATCAGCTTGGGAAACACCATATTCTCCTAGTCCCAACGACCAGTTGATCGGAACCCGAGTGTCGCGTGACAACTTCGTTACAAGTTCGTTACTCGACTTTTTGTAGTCGCGCATCACAGTAAATAAGATATTTAAAAATTTTGTAAAGCCCAGCGAGCGAATCTGCGACGTGGGTCGTGGAAACGAACGCGTATAGAAGTATGGAATACATGGCCACGCCCACCCATAATTCGAAACTTTCCTTCCGCAAACTGGTTCCGTTTCAAACAGAAGCGGAAACGCTTCCGGTTTCAGCAGCGGATTTGCTTCTGCCGTGCACACTTCCCGACAGTCGTGGCTTTTTTCGGGCAGCATTACAGATATACTCGAGTGCGTCTCCCAAAAAGCGATATTTAAAGGAAACGCAGGCGATGTCTGTCGAAAGAAACATATAACGTTTGAGAGATAGACTTCCCTCGTGTGTTCTGTTTGTTAATACAATGGAACTCAAGAATATCTACTTTTGATTGGCTTCAGTTCAGTCGAATTTGAGGAAACTTTATGCATCAGAAAAAAAATGGAATGCGTCGGCTGTAGAAAAGAGACTTTTAAATAAGACCATCCCTTTTTCCTTCATTAATTACTCTATACTGCAAACATTGAGAAAGCAGGAGCATCAAGTTTGCTGACTCAGTAATGAAAACAAAACAAATATCAGAATTACACTTATTCAGTGGAAAAGTTATGATTTATCCCATATTGCCCTGATGTACATAGGTAACTTGCGAACATAACTTTTTCAAAGTATCCGTAAACATGGCTATAACTTCATGTAAGGTGTAATTACACGTATTGGAGCGGCTAGTTTTGCAGATTCTCTGATAAACGTAATTTGCGGAGTGTATAGCTATAGGACTGTGCAATACAACGGCAGTCTGACATGGTAAGCGAGGCAAGCGTCTCATTATAACGGCTTCGACGCGGCGAATTATTGTCCGAGTAGTACCGGCGGATCGCATCAAATTGACTCGGTTTCACAATCGTCGTAGTGATGCCAGAATTCCTGTTCGTTACTGCTGCATCGATGCAGCGCTATCACGCGTAATAAAGAAGAATAGGCGACGAGAGCACTCCATTAACGAACGTGAAACAGGATCAGTTGTACTGGGTTTCTTCTGATTTCTTACGGGCGTTGACACGGGGGCGAAGGACAGCTCCCATGGCTCTCTTCTTCATTTCCTTTTGCGTCAAAGGGAACGAAATGGAGTTTTTTTTTTCCTTTTGTAACAACTTCTGAGCGTGTGTGTGCAGAACATTAGCGCCGCAGTTACAACTAGACCGTGCAAACACGCACCAGTGCATACCGGGATACGTTCTTCTCTATGGAACCACAGCTTCCAGATCTCCCACACGTGCCGTATTAGTGCGCTCACAGCCCACGCAGATTTTGCGCTTCGATGGTCATCTTCCTTTCATCCGAACCACATAGCCGCGTGTTGTCCCTTTTGGTTCCTTCTTGACACACAGTGCATTTCTGTTTACCGGCATTGCACGCACGTGTTCATCGCGATGGTTTCCTTTCTTTATATCTACGCTGCCCGCAAGAGGTCATCAATCATAAGTAATGCATTCGCTTTTTGTAACTTTTGTTTCTCAGTGACATCCTTTGATTTTATCTTTCGAGCGCGAATTCCTTTGTGTTTGAATTTTATGCAGTGACATGGAACGGCGATGCTCGGAATCCACAGCACCACCGTTCTCTAGATCTTCTTTCTAGTTGTTTCTTCCTACACGCTTTTTACGCAAGCACTTCGCTCTCCACCTCTCTACGCGTGCATAAAAACACATGGTGGCAAGTCACAGCAACCAGAGTGTTCGGCTCCGCGCAGATGGAAATCAAGATGCGAGCCATTGCGATTATATTTGCGGGAGTTGCTTTCGCGTGAGTTCTGAACGTTTTACTATTATGAGAAGTGCGTACATCGGTTACTTTTCTTTTAAATACTGGTCATTAGCTAATAGCCGCGCTATTATACATTAGCAAATAGGCGGCGTATTAGCATTTCAAGTTGAACGATCTACTTGTGTGTGATCTGGAAAGATCACCCCTACATGAGTTACAATGGAGTAGACCACATTCATATGCGCAAGTTGACAAGTTGAAGCTATTTCTCAAACACACACGCACGCACGCCCACACGTAAGTAAGCAAACCTGGCGCCATACCTTAGGACCTGCGCAACACGTTAATGTACTGCTTTAACTGCCTTCATCTTACAATTCGCGTTAACACCTTCTATTTATTATATCTGTTTTAGATGTTACTTTCAGTGGATGAAGTGCAATAATGCTACTCAGTGCGACAACGATAATAGTTATAATAATGAAGATGATAAAATCACCCCTTGCTGCTTTCCGGCGTGAACTGGCGATAATACGAACGAAGCTGTGGCGTGACAGATTACGCTTTGCAATCTCTAGACTGCACAGAGAGACGGTGCTCACGCAAGCTCTGCTGCAGACGTACTACAACATTAGTGCCCACATCTCCTAGAACTACGCGCGTAAGCACCGCCCGCGTTAGACACGAAATAACGTGTTCCTGCGTTGCGCCTTTCGTACCCAAATGCAGTGCAGCTACGCCTCCCCGGCTCATGGCACTGTTATCCTCATCGTTACGTTTCTTTAAAATTTATTTCTTGCTCTCCCACCTACAACTGCGCTGTCGGCCGCCAGCTGTAATCTGGGCGTAGATACTAATTACTTTGTCTCAACTTGAGTAACGCTGAGTAAACGCTTAAACCTACTTACCTCGCTCGGGCTTGGTAATAACACTCACCTCGAATTTTCTTTGCCTACGAAATTTGCACACTTGTGCACGCGCAGTTCATTCGTCCTTGTGTATACACATGGCAGTTTAACAGTAGATTCCCATCAGAGGCTTTCATGTCTTCTGTAACATACATTACGTGCATTTCTTTTTTTTTTTTCTGTCTACTTCAGGCAACACGTGTAGACGCAATAACTTCGATCGCTGTCGTTTACTCCGTATGCATAGTTACTCGTTTACGTTACATCTTTTTGTAAGAATAAGTAAGGAATAATTAAGCTGCAAGCTTCAATATGGTTGTTCTAATTAAAACTCTGACGCGCATGTTTTGTTCTAGTATTTGCCGCTTCTTCCGAGTAGTACTCTTCCCTCGAGTTACACTACGAACTTCTCTCGAGTTACACTTCGAATTACAGTTCTTTTGCCTATGATGCATGCCAAAATATTCGAGCTAAATTTTAGTCTGAAAAATATATGCCTCTTACGCTGTAAGCTGTTTTATTGTGCGTTAAGTGCATTATTTTTTTGGTACTTTTTTTTTGCCTGCTACCATCTCCGAGTAGTTAGTTTTCTCCCGCATACTATATAACCCGCTCACGACACCACAGTCCTACAAGAGGATGTTTCAAAACTTAGTTTGCATTCTCCTGACCCTGACTTGCATCTAAGTGTGACCACCTCGACTCTCCCGTAGCAAGACAGTTTATTGTGCCACATGTGGTTGTTCGTCACATGTACAAATGCCTATCCATTCATAGAATAGCCAGCAGCGCACCTTGCAACATTTGCGGCTTCGGACAGAACGATCACATTCAGAGACGCTGCCTATCCTAAGATGCTCCACTATGTGGTTGGATGAGAGATCGCTTTTAGAGGATAATATCCCAGGACGTTGGCCCGCGCTTTCTGGTGTTGCGCCAAAGCCCCGTTGCATTTGTCGAAGGCGACTGGTGCTTACGAATTCTTCTAAAATATACGCTAACATCAGTCTGTGGCGTTCGCATTAACGTCCTTTGAGGAATTTATCTAACATTTTTGTTTTAGTTCTCTTATTTATATGTTTCCCTCTCCTTTCCCCCTCCCCAAGTTCAAGGTAGTCGACCAGGCACGTCCCTTGTTGCCTCCCTGCCTTTACGCCCCTTCGCACATGCCCGTCCTCAGTGAATTCACTGCCTCCTTTCGCCTTCCTCCTCCTCCTCCTCCTCCTCTCTCTCTGCTCTCTCTATTCTCCTTCCCTAATCCCCCAGTGTAGGGTAGCTAACCTAAGGCTTTTATGGTTAACCTCCCTGCCTTCTGCCTTTTTGTTTCCTTCCTTCCTTTACCTCCCCCTTTTTTTTCTCTCTGTTATGCTGCACCCCGAGACAATGGCAAAACCTGCGATGTAACGCAGCACCCAAATGTCTTTCTTCCCGTTTATTCTGGAGCAAAGCATAATCGCGTTTTTTTTTTTGCCTAGCTGTGCCAGTGTGAAAGGAAGATAACAAGGTGCAATCTGGTGCCTAACGATTCATGCCCAATCTACAGTTGGTCGTTTACAACAACAACGACGACGACGACGACAGCAACAACAGCAACAACAACAGCAGCAGCAGCAGCAGCAGCAGCAGCAGCAGCAACAACAACAACAACAACAACGGTGAAATCGTGGTACGGGTGCCGCGAAGAGGCGCAGGAGAAGAAAAGAAACAGCTCGGATGGAAGTAAGCGTTACGTGCGTGGAAATAGGAAGGAAGGTCGCAACACCCGACGACCCCAGTAATGGGAAAGCCACTAAAGGGTCGTTGAAACCCGTTCCAGTCAATCAGGGTCACAGCACGCGCTCGTACGCATAGACGATGCACTGAGAGCCAGGATCGTGGGCTCTGCATCCACTCAGACGCAAGAACTGATTATATCGGGAGCGCGGGCCGCGCCGGCATTATGGGCGTTGAGAGCTCCGGCTTCTTGGGCTATTGTGAGCTCCCGAAAATGATGCCGTCCTCTCGCCTTCGCTCATCTCAACTTCCGCTTCCCTGATACTTACGATTTTTTACTCTTCGCTGCTTCATCTGAGAGGACGACTAGTGCGTAAGTACCGCGTTGTGCTATACAACATTGATGGGGCGATCAATTGGGCTCTAACGACATCTACCGATAGACATGCATGAGACGAAGGCAGGTTTTGGTTGGTTCGATCGTTATAAGAATGGCGCATTCGTTTCACATATATATTTTTGCTGTGCGAGCTTGTTCGTGCGTATGTAAGCGATTTGCGTGCTTGTGCGTGCGTTGTTTCTAACGAAAACACGGTGAAACCGCCACGCCATGATGTCATGCTCGTTATGCGGACGCCGCTCGGTGATGCGCCTTATTTATACGCCTTAGTGCTCAAGCTAAACGTTGCGGAACATTGAGGATGCAGTTACCAGGATGTCTCGCAGCTTTACGAAAGGGGCGCTTGCTGAGTTACTGAACGTTTTTTATTTGTTGAACGTTTTATTAATAGACGCAGTTTCCAGAAAACCATCGAGAACTTATGAGGGCACTTTTGTAAAGTAATAATAATAATAATATCTGGAGTTTAACGTCCCAAAACTACGATATGATTATGAGAGACGCCGTAGTGGAGAGCTCCGGAAATTTCGACCACCTGGGGTTCTTTAACGTGCACCTAAATCTAAGTACACGGGCCTCAAACATTTTTGCCTCCATCGAAAATGCAGCCGCCGCGGCCGGGATTCGATCCCGCGACCTTCGGGTCAGCAGTCGAGCGCCATGACCAATAGACCACCGTGGCGGGGCAGTTTTGTAAAGCATACCAGTTTGCTCGAGCACCTTATCTCAAACCAGCCGCATCAGTTCAATAGATTTACGGGTCAATGGCCCCCAAAAGTTAAGACACATCGGATCGTGCACGAATGATACACGCATTTTGCGGCTGCCCGTTTTGTGCCTCAGTCTTCGAAAATTTTTTGACGGATTTTAAATATTATTTATTAGAGATATAATATAGGTAAATTATAATTTATAACCGATGCATCATTTATAGTACACTGGTGTTGTTTGCTTAGACGTAGCGAAATCTGAAAATTTCGTATTTTAAACATCTGTTGAAGCGCGCATGAATCTCTCGACGCTGTCTTCTGAATCAGCGTTTATTGTAGGTTTGATAAACACAGTACCGAAGCTTTACAAGCATATACACCACGATCTGAACGTTAATCACGTCGTACCATTAGACTTTGGCTTGATGTTGACCGTTTCGGGTTATTTAACATGCACCATAAGAATACGAGTGTCTTTTATTCTAATCTTTCTCTTGCATTTTGTCCTCGTGGAAGTTCTCCTTTCAGGACCGGGATTAAGTTGCCCGACCGCGAGCTGAGCGTCGAAACATTATAACCCCAGCGCAACCGTGAGGAGTAGGTTTTGAAAAGAAAACCGAATAAACTGAAAAAAATGCAACATTTAGCAATAATCCAGCAATTTGAATCAAGTTCAAGGACAATACCTTCGTTGAAGTTTTTCTTTGGGCCATTAAATTAGCCTACTGTAATACTAACACCGTTCCCAAGTGGCATATTTCAATTTTATCCGAGACTGGAGGCATATATTTTGCAGACAGCGTCGTCAAAACTCAAGGTACTTATTTAAGTAGAACACTGTGGAGAGCAAATTTAAAGCAATATGTTTCCACTTATTCGCCAATATCGAGGACAACACATACGGAATGGTGTGTTAGTCCATATACTGTGGGCAGAACAAGAAATGTGTGCGTGTGGAGGCTGTATTGCAATGTGAACTCCTGCAAGAGAAGAGTACATTTACCATGTTATTTTTGATCATGTTGCGGTTTGTTATGTTTTTTTTTCTTTGGATTCTCATTTTATAAATTTTGGCTAACCACTTTTTTTTCGCTACTGAACTTATAGAAACGGAGTAGCCGAGGTAATATAAGCCTCAGTCTCTCCACATCAAGCCCGTTAAAACAGAACAAAAACGGAATAGTCGGGAGTTCCAGACGAGATAATAATCGTGCCTTCCGTTAGCGCATAGCAACATTTCATCCGCATTGCCCTAAATTTGTAAGCCTAATCAATCATCGCCTGCGCAGCGCAGATCACCCATTCCTCGGTTGCCTTACCATCTCAGTTTCACGCATGTGGGCCGCAAGCGATGAAAACGTGAGTCCTCGCTCACGTTGAAGAGGAGATACCCATCCGAACCTATATGATGAGCAGCACACCCACGCGGCGCAATGACTGAAACGAGACTGATTAAGGCTAGCAGTTCTCCGGGGAAACTCGGGTAATCTGTCAAAGTCTACTAGCACGCTTTCGATGTAGCTGCAATCTCTCAGGGCGTCCAAGTAGGGCTCTCGTAATGCCGAGCGTTTTCAATCAACCTACTCAATAGTCCGTGGGCTCCTATAGCTTCGAGTTAAGCAACTAGCCCGGCTCATTGTCGCTGTACCCGTTCGTATTGCCATGCACTCTCGGCTTATTACTCTTTCTAATTTGTATCTCTTTCTCTGGGTTTATTTCTCATGGCTCGCAAATAAGCAATCGGCATGCCTTTCAGCACACATGGGATAAGCGCGATGCAAAAGCAAAAAAAAAGAATTAAGAAAGAAGTTTAACGATTATTTACTGCCTGGTACTTCATAATAAGAATTTTGTGAGGTATTACATGCCAGAACCACGGTATAGTTATGAGGCACGTCGTAGTAGAAGGCTCCGAAAATTTAGACCCTCTTGTATTTTATTCAGCGTGCACTGACATCGCACAGTGCACGGGTCTCGACTATTTCACCTCCACCGAAATGTGACCGCTGCGGCCGGGATCGAACCCACGACCGGGTCTGCAGCCGTAACCGCCGTAGACTACTTAATTTGTGCGCGCATCCGCGCAACGTAAGCTTTCCATATGTCTTTCAGTTAGCAAGCACAAACATTCGAGGCGTCGTGTTCGGACACCAGGATGTTGCAAATAGATAAACGACGTCGTGCAAGAGTCTGGTATAAGTTACAGTGTCCCCACTGCCATGGGCAGCTTATACTCGCGACCAACATATCCGTTGTGTAAGAAGCGTGGTAGAAAAGCAGGAATGAAAATTAGCGCTCAGGGCGCCATCTGGCGCCGAGGCAAGGAGTAACATTATCGTTTACACGCGCACGGGTCGGCGAGAGGTTACGCTCTGGAACGAGCCGTGCCTGCTCGTGTCGTGGCGGTGATTTGTCCTAACTCATGCACAGAGCTTGCGGGCATACGTGCGTAGGCGCGCGCGCCGAATGCCGACGTAAGCACCGTCCATTTTGTCGGGTGCTTAGGGAAGGAACTGTTCACGTGTACGTAGCAAAAGCGCCCACGCGAGGCACAGTAGCAAACGAACGTCTCCGTTCGAATGGCGGTAGCGCGTTGCCCAAGCTTGTCGGGAAAGCTTTCGTCATTGGACGTCTCGGTCACACTAACCCGTTTTCTGTGGCCTATGCAACTGTCGCTAGGCGCAACTCGCCCTTTCTTTCAGTAGCCGAACAAATGTTATACGCACGCGGCCACACAAAATCGGTTGCACACAGTCGACATTAACAGAGCTGCGGATGCATGCATGTGCATGTTTGTCTGCGCGTTCATACATGTGTGCGTGGTTCTCTGCGTCTGCGCCTTCATCCCTACCGAAAATAGTAGGCAAACTGCTTATACTGACAACGAGTTACCACCGAAGACTTTGAATGAAGCATTCAGCATTGCATGCCTAAGAGTTCGTTAATTGACATGTTATGTCTCGCTAGTGCATACGTTCAAGTTAATTCATTCAACGTGTCCATCTTCAATGTGTCATTTATTTAATGTGTTCATCTGCTATATGAAAAAAGAATGGTCCGAGGATTGCTCAATCTCGGTGAATTTTCGCGCATCAAAGACAGCTCTGATGGTCGACCTTTTTTGTGCACTTTCTGCGCCTGCCGAAAGACTGTCAATATAATTTTTTCAGCACACTGAGTCAAGAAAGAAATTAGTAAGTGTTATAATTAGCATTAACTTCTCTTGCTGGTCAGGCAATTGAGTAATAGTTGTTTCCGTAACAACTAAAAACAAGACAATGCGTACAAATTTTCGCGATAGCGAGAACGGTTGGGTGAACCCAGCGAAAAGAAAATAAACCACGAGCGACGAAACATTTTCTGCACCACGTACGCATTATAATACTTTATAAAGGCGGCAACTTTTGTTGACTTCAGTGGAAGTTAATTTATAAACGAAAGACTTGCAAATGCGTATTCTGCGACGTGACTCTCTTAAACTGATGATTGTACAGAAAGCTATTTTAAAGCGCCACGTATCCTTACGTCTCACCCGCCATGCATTCCTTCTTACATGTGGCGCTGTCAGTGGCGCTGCTTACGCTCCTGTGTAGCCTGGTGGCAGACATGTCACCGCCCCGTTACAAAGGGGACGCTCATAGCATCCATCCATCCATCCATCCATCCATGTAGGGACACGCCGCGGCGGCAAAACTTATTAATCCACGACTCTCGCGTGATATTTCCTGCATTGGTTTGCGCTCACTCTAACCTGTAGCAATGCAGCATGAAAACAACAACAAAAAAGACGGTGATATCATTATTAAGAGGCTGATAGGAGAAAAACCGATCATCTCGCTTGTTTCTGCGCGCAAAAAAGAGAGAGAGACACACAGAGACGAAAAAGAAAATGAAGGAGGTCAACCTAGTACTATAGTAGCCGGTTTGCTACCTTGCACAGGGGTGGCGAAATCAGAACAATCTGAACTATTGTAACAGTAAGGACTTGAGAGGACTTGACTGTGTATTAATACGTATGTTAGTAAGCTTCCCTAGTGCTATTTCTTGACTTATTTTGTTAGCGTACTTTGTTTTATTATGACTCCTATTATTTTATAATGCCTAACCAGTCTATAGAGACAGTATGGGAACAAGTAGTCGACATTGCCGGAACCGTATTCTTAAACTTTGCGCACGGGTTCTCGCACAGCGTGGACAACTCCTCGGTCCGTTGTATCCTGAACACGCGCTATAGTTTCGGCGAAGTTTCATCTGGTTCTTTACTGGTATCCTTGGTAACACTCAGATTGAAAGAGCTAGGGTTTTTCTTTTATATTCAGCACGAGGCATCGGCGCTATTTCTACACAGAATTACTCTGTCACATCGCTGTGGCATTGATCTTCCCAAAGAAAAATGGGGACGCCTTTCATTTCACAGTCAGGTCAAGTGAGTACGACATTCGTATACACGTGGCGGGCGAGGCAGTTTCGATATATCTGGAAACCATGAAGTTTACGGTTTGTTGCCCAATAATTCAGGGACCACGAAACGGCTTACTTTGTTGATTGTTTTGAAACTTCGCGTGGCGAGTTGGCCTGCTTCGTCGGGTTTACGAGCTTTCCACAAGGCTTCAGCCGATGCCACTGACCCCCGCGATCGATGTCGCTGCACAGAAGTGCACTGACAGTCGTAGTCGCATTATAAAGTATAGTGGGTGAAGCCGGCTTACTTGTTTGTGCAGTGCTCGCTAAAGTTATCTTGATTTATTGCCCTTCGCGCATATGTTTTTGCACGACAAGCCGCCATACGAACACCTGCTGAAGCGGCCGTGCCAAAAGCTTTACTCTAGCGATGTCGTTGCCAACTTTACTAGAAAATTTTTCATTGGTGTCACCCACTTTATCTCGACGTGTCGCGTTTTACTTCCAACTGTCGCAGTCACAGGCTTTCAAATGTGTCCGCTATTTTTTTTTAATTTCACAGAAAAAGAGAGAGAGAGAGAAATCTATGGGTTGAATGCTTCATGAACTGTTATTGCTGAAGACAGAGGTAGACTTATTTTGGGAGTGCCACATCAAGAAAACGTACATGCGGACACGCCTAAAAATGCGTGAAGCCAGCAACGGAGGTTCATTGCAGAAGAACAGTTCAATGCCACTGCTACTGACACAAAGCGGCGCGTTGACGCCACACGAATGGGGCGTCGATTCTTTTCCGCTAGAAACGGCAGAGTAACTTTGAGGCGTAATGTAGAATAATTTTTTTTTTATCGAACTGTGCAACGATGCAAAAACGGTGACTCACTTCTTAAGCAGCACTCGTGCGTCCTACTACGGCCTAGCTACATACGCACTGCTGCATTTCTGTGTCGCTCCCATGAGCCACCCAAATTCAATAGCCTAATCGTTCTTCTGTTTTAAAGACGATAGTCTTTCTTGGGGAACTTAAACGCAGAAATTTCGGTCTGTCTTTCTGTCTGTCCTTCTGTCTGTCTTTCTGTTTGTCGGCACGTCCCTCGATTCAGCGACTCGGCCAAAGTTGAACCACTTGCCCAAGGGCCAGCCATCGTGAACGACTGACTAGGTTCATACTTGTGTACATTGTTGATCAAAAAGCAAACATTACGCATATCTGAGGCGCAACATCACTAGGTAGGTATTAGGCGGTGTGTTCCTTTAACAGAAAATACATAGATACGCAATTTTAAAGACCTTGATGGTATGCGTTTAACGTTGAGACAGTAACGCGTTTATTAAAAGATTGCCACAGCTGAAGCGATCAGCGGTCCAAGCCGAGCAAGCGCGAGCGCCAACAACAACCGTCTTCGTCTTCTTCTTTCGCAGGCGTTCTTGTCTGCGCCCTACCATGTTACAAATCACTCCCCCGCGGAAAAGGAGCCATCCTGGCGACCTAAGGAACAGGTACAACTGGTGGGTCATAATGCGGCTTCAGTGGATCGACGTGAACAGTCTCGCGGCCGCGACGACGGCGGTCCGTAGATGATTGAACAGGCTCAATCATATAGTTAACTGGGGATGCTTGACGTAGGACGCGGTAGGGGCCTTCGTACTTAGGCAGTAGCTTTGTGGAAAGGCCAGGAGCGGAGGAGGGAACGCGAAGCCACACCAACCTTCCAGGCGAATACGACTGAGGAGGCAGGTTTTCGTCGTGACGGTCCTTCTGGCCCTACTCGCCCTACAATGTTACAACCCTAGTTTCTTAAGGGGCGCTGAAAATGCGACTGCGCTGAAACTTGTCTTCCTCCGTGCCCTCTGCACAAGCTCATGTTGTGTTTCGGTTTCGGTTCAGTATTGCATTGTACGAATGACAGGGGGCGCCGCTCTGACATTCCTGTTTACCCAGGCGACGTGTAAGTAAGAGAGTTTGTGGAGAGTACTCGTTGAGTGCGGACGTTTCTTCTCCTTCGGCGCATCGCGTCAAACAGCGTGTTCGGGCTGGCCGGCGTCCCCACCGGTCGCGTTGGTCACCGCCTGTCCTCGCCTGCCGCTGCGCCGGGACTACCAGCCCGCAACACAGCACTCGTGTTTCCCGACGTATTGCCAGATGGCGTCCATATCTCACGCAGCGCCTCTTCTATCGTCTTTAGACGACATTTGCAGCGAAGCACGCAGATACGCGGCCAATTTTTTCTGCTCACTTCTTTTTACGCAGTCGCAACAATTATTCATACAGCGCTTAAAGCTCTCTTTTCTGGCTTTGTACAGTCACGGGCACTCTTATATGGACAAGTTAATGTTCCGGCCGCTTTTTTCTTTCTTTTATTTCCTTCCGCTTGATCACAGATCGTTTAACCGAAACACGGAGGGCTTATTTGTTCACCAAATAGCTATTCATCTGGCATTATTTATCTTTTGCCACCTGAGAGACGCGGGTAGATAGATTTTCGATGTTATCGCGAGGAGCACTGCTGGAATTTTTCGTGAAATCGGAACGAATGGAGCAGTTTACCGCGCAGAAAGACGATTTACACGCTGTTTCCTACGCTTGTACGCGTTCCATGGTCAAATTGCGCGTTCCGCAAAAAAGTTCAGTATCGACAAGTTTTTTTTTTTCTGTTGACCTCAGGGTTACGAATGGGAACCAGTTTGAAAATGTCGTTCCGTTTTGTTTAGAGATAGGTTCTACGTGATTGCGTTTTGAAGACCTTGCGCAAGTCTAGCACACGCGTCCGTGGTACCTCCTATCTCAATGTGAACATCCCTTTTCTCTTTCTCCACTTTCATTGACATGGTTTACTGGAGGCGTTGGTACCTTTACTGTCTCCGGCTACTCTTCCTTCCATGGCATACATAAGTAAAAGCACAAATAAAGGATTGAAAAATTATGCAGACAGCACGGGAGGCGGTCTATTCTCTCGAAGCAAACTGATAGCAAGTGCAGCCGAGGCACTGATATAAGAACGCTTCCATTATCTTTTACAGAAACATACGTGGACCAGGCTCAATTGTTAAACCATGTCTGTCGCCGAGGACACCGGAGATATGGTTATGACACGAGATGTACGCGTTACGTACGTCAAAGTAAGTGCCCGAAACTGTTTGAACGATATATATCTTGCGCGTCGTTTGCGTATTAAGCGTAATATCGCTTAGTTTCGGGGTCAACTACGAAAAATTGTCCGGAACCTGCAAGTATAGAGCAGTGCCTAGAGCCAGGCTGCGTATGACGCTTAGTAGGTACCCCTACTGCTCTTACCATAACTACGACAACTAGTCCTACCTAGCATCTTTATTAATGATATTACCGCTATCCGTAACATTAATCCTGGGCTAACAGAAAACGACATTAAGTCACCGACCTTTCTGTGGCCGCAGCAATATAATACTTTGCTGTTTGCATAATTTACCACTTGAAATGGTTCGTTGGTCCTATCAGCAATCGACGCACGTCAAGCCTATCTACAAGAACGTGCAGTGTGTTTCACAAATTTTCTTTTAAAAATGAAATGGAGTAGCCGAAGTTATATATACCTCAGTCTCTCCACAGCTAGCAAGTCAAAACAGAACAGAACCAGGACTATTCGTGCAGTCTGTGTGCCCGTTTCCGTGGTTTTTTTTTTTTTCTCTCGTCGGGGAGTTGGACGGCTATATGGCTTGAAGACATGGATATAATGCGACGAATAGCGCAAACAATTTCGGAATGTTTTCACTAAGATTCAACTGCTCTGTATACGAGGCTTCGAGAAAGTGCTTAAGTTTTGCTGTTTTGCTGCTTCGTGTACCCTGAACCGACAATATGTGTCTTGCTCATCGCTGAGCTCCGTGATACGTAAGCATTTGTTGTGATATGTTTTTTGCTGTTTCCGTTTGCAGTTCTCGCCATATTTGGAGGTCGAAAACCATGGAGGCCAGACGGTTCTCATTGGCATAACGGGTGGACTGATAATGCTTATCATCGAAGCACTCAAGCTTAAGTATATCAGCCTTTCTTTTGTTTCGCACCGAAGATTCTGCACGTGCATATCTGAGAGCTTTATGCATGGCACGTGCATCTGTCCAGATTTTGTAGCTCTAAACATGAGAAAAATATTACAGAGCACATTCAGACGGCAATTAATTGGAAGAAAGAAACGACCACGGTGGCAACGACAGCAAGCCTGACAAGATTCGCATTATTTGGCCGATATCAGAACCGCGAACTTTCGTGGGATATAGCAAAAGTCCTTATTTCACACAGCATTGTGTTGAGTTTGAAACCTCTTGTGCTTCCTTATGACGTCACTTTACCAGAATGGAGGGCCAAAGCCATCATTGCCGCGCGCTTAAATCGTGCACCATGAGATATGTTATCATGCAGGCCTGCGACAAAAATAAGCTTACGAGTGCTAATTATTTAAATATTTTAGCATTTCTGATATTTTTGTACTTCTATCACACATGCCTATTTGGGTGGTTATTGATAGCACTTGGCTGCTCAAAATAAGCCGCGGATTCACATTCTGTCTGGTTGTAGCTTCACTCTCCCCAACTTTTTTTTTCTTTCCTCCGCTGACAGTGCAACGTTTGTGGTGTCTTCGGACGGCGTGTTCGGGGTTGAGCTGCCCAACGGAAGCTGGTCCGGAAAGATGGGAATGCTCACTAGGAACGTGAGTTTGATACATTACTAAGGAGCAAATTACATTTTTTTATTTGTATGTTCTACCATTCGAACAAACGAGTTGTAAATGCTTGCCTCCTTCGCTACGAAGATGATGTCAGCTTCAAGGATGACTAACGTTAGGTACTCCGTGAACAGACGCAGTTGAAATACTAACCTGGTGGCCATATAGGTTTTGACAAAGAAGACAAGAAAGGAAAACATAAACCAATACGAAAGAACGCATAATGCTTTCTTTCTTCTTTCATCAGCGATGCTGTATACCGCAAAGGTTTTGTGTATTTCTCCTGTGCGCCTACAAAAACGTGTGTGCCACACAGTTTGGGCAAACACCACCCCTCACGAGCAATCGTGCATAGATTTTACTCTGGCTAATAGCGTCTCCATGCTTGTACCCGAGCCGATCACTGTACACCATAGCAGCCACAAGACCATCGTCATTAACGTCACGACCAAGAAATAATGGCCCACCGATCAAGACAGTTAATGACTACTGATGAAGACAATGAATGTGTGTGTGTACCTTTCGTCAGGATGACCACCGATAAAGACAATAGTTGGTACCCTTGTTCAAAACTCTGTGCGACCTCGGTGTTGTGCGCTAAAAAGCGTCGCTGTAAGCCCACCTTCACAGAGTGGAATTGCTCACAATCATTTTCTCTGTCTCTTCTTATATTGCTTTGCCTATGCCCATGTGAACTCGCGCATCACTCTAAATATCATAGCCGTCAAATGTTTCAGTTAACTATCTTTTGTGCCTTTTGTTTCTATTTTTATTTCTTGCTTTTATTTTTATTTCGTCGATTTACTTCGTAATTATTTGTTTGTTTGGTTTTTTTCCCTATTTCTATTGGTTTTCTTGCTTTTTATTTACGTAAAAATTATCGGACATCGCACCCGGTTATAGAATGTGGGTGGGAGATCGCTCACCGGACGTTGTCTTAATGTCAGCACGCCGTCTTCGCCGCACTCACTGATGAAGAGCCAATGCCCATGATCAGCATGTTCTTTTTGTGGTATGGGCAGCATGTCGTACGTCAACAGTTCATCTGAGTTTAAATTTTGCACGCATGCTTGCGTGTGCGTGTGTGCGTTTTGCTTTCCTATGCTCTTATTCGCTCCTGCCATCCTAATGGCGAATTGCAAATTGCTGTGTAGGAGGCCGACATCACGGGAGGGCCCCTCATGATCACCACCTCTCGCGCGGAGGTCGCCCATCCATCGTTGCCGATATCCTACATCGACGTCGTCATCTTCGCCGGTCGTCCCTTCCACTTCTCCGAGGAAGTGTTCGCATTTCTTCGTGCCTTCAATTGGATCGTCTGGCTTGGCACCGCGCTAGCCTTCTTGGTCATCTGGGTGGTGTACGTGGGCATCTCCGCTGCTTCGGCTTTGCTGCGACGCACGCGCCCTGAGGACACCGGCCTCGGGTACTTACAGCAGCATGGCAGCGTCCTGGAATCATTTGATATGCTTGCAAGCGCCCTTCTGTCCCAAAGTAAGACGGCGAGGAGATTAAACAGACGTAGAGACTATAGGAAGGCGCAATAAGTAAGTATGGACTACCTGTGGCCTTACAAAGAGATGGCATTTCTTGGTGAGAGCACAGAGCCACATTACGTAGGTTTCTTATGTAATTCCTTCACAAGTCGGCAGAATTTATTATAACTTCAATATGAAATATTTCACGTTTCTTATAAACAATCGAAAGGAAGTTACCGATGTCGTATGTATGTCTGAACTAATCCAGAATGACATTGATGAATAAAGCAAAGTGTATCTACTAAGATTAGCACGGGTGCTACGATGGGTGGCGAACCGAGTTCACTTGGAATTAGAGAGCTTGTGCTGAGGACAAATGTCTAAAGCTAGAAGACGGTTATAAATTGAATGAATCATGCCAATATTGCAAAAATAGAGGTTAAACAGAGGTAAAATATTAATATCAACAAAAACATGCAAACATGAAGGCTACCGTGGAAGGAATTTAATATGTGAACGTATTGTTTCTGGAGTTTAATTAAAGAGAGGTGAACAGAGAGTGTATGCCCTCACGATGGAATACAGGGGTGTATAGGGATGTGTTTATGTCACTCCCTGGATTTCACTTTCAAACTTCGCAGCCTCATCCCATGTGCCCGCTAGGATGTCACAAAGAAATTTGGTGGCTGTTTGGCTTCTCGGCCTTATTGTACTGCGTACGAGTTTTATCGGCCAGACGAAGGCATCGCTGGTTGTGCGCACCGACGTCCGATGCATCGAGGGGATTGAAGACGTGGCCAATGATCCTAAGATCACGCCTGTAGTTGTGCCGGATTCCGGATTCCTGTGGCTCCTTGAGGTAAGTATCTCAACCTGGTACTTCCCAGCTGTCAAATATACCTGGCATTCGTTACTTCTGCATGCTCATTAACCAACACAAGTTTGGACTTGCTATCCTAGAAACAATGCAGGCCAGCAGTCAAGGAAGTCACTCGGATTTAGGAAGAGAGTGACATTTAGATTGTCAACCATAAGCTTCCACTTTTATATAAATTTAACTCAGTGCCTGTGAACACTTATGTTTAGTAAAGTGTACTGTTAAATTCGACACCGCGTCTCCGTTACAGTAAGAATACTTTCTTTTTTCAAGAAAACACTCTTTCAAACAATTTCTTTCATGTTTTCTTTATTTATCTTTTCATTCTCTGCAGACATCGAAAACAGATGTCTTCAACAAAATCTTCGACAAGATAAGAAAACTGAAATCGGCTTTAAATCGCCATGAATTGTTCAGTGTGCCAGTTCTGAAGCGAATTTTAAAGGCAAGTTCTTTCTTTCACTATTTCTTTTGAAAGGAGTGAAATGGTATATGTTCGCCCTCGTCCCGACCGCATACCACGTCCTATACCTTGCGCTCTGTTGTGAAGAGGTCGTGCAACATTTTTTTTTTGTTATAAAAATCACTTTGAACATTGGTTCAACAACCGCGTGTTTCAAAGAGAATGATGTTTTAATAACAGTATAACAATGTGGAGAGAAGCAGCAGAGTTTTATTAAAACGCATGAAAACGTGCGCTTCGAGTATAGGCTGTGTGACCAGAGGAACATCTTCAATCGTCCTTTCATCGGGAAACATCTAATGCCAGTGTGATTGGGAGAGCGATAAGTTATTAGCTGCTTAAATTCCTTCATCATTAAAATATTCATGTTAAATTTCTTCAGTCAATATTTCAATGCTTATATCTGTGTGTCACGAGGCTGTTAAATTAACCAGCTCTCGCGTAGGTTCGTGTAACAAAACTAGATGACGCAACCGTCATCAGGGAAGGAGAAACGAGACCATTTGCGCCCAAAGAAAAGAACAACACTCAGTATATTTAAACAAACGGAAAAAGAGAGAAATTGATAGAAAATGGAAGAAAACATGAAAGAGGTAGAGAAAGTTAACAGGACTATGGGCCGCTTAATAAACTGTAACAATGCATAGATGTAAGTTCAGAATGAAAAGACCGTTCACCGTTCCGTACACGTAGTCCCACAGAAGAGACGCAGTAGTGCAGGCGGCGATGCTGGAAGATGCGGGACGCAGGCTCGGCTTGGATGAAGGCGTCGCTCGGAGGGACAGTGGCGTCGGGCGAGTCGCGGTCAGCGACCTTTCAGCGTTCGTCCACCGACGCTTGGAGAGGGAGCAGGAGATGTAGGCGTGCCTGGCCAACGCCAGACGTTGAGAAGAGGCCTGGCCAACGCCAGACGATGGAACCTTGGGTTTGTGTCCAGGTGGGAGCCCGCAGCGGCCTCGACGCAGGAACCTGCTGGCCGCCACTCCCGCGCCCTGGTCACGTTCTTCTCCTGGCCACGTCTCAGCCCCGTCTCCTCGCTCTTCTGTTTGCACCCGTGGCTCTCTTCTTCTGACTCGCGTGGAAGATCCCCATTGGACAAATTCGTCTTGCGTAACTTCACGCGCCCTGTTCGCACATCTTCTTCTTTCATTTGCCGCCCCGAGAACTCGCGTACGCACATTCAGTCGTCGTCTTTCTTTTTCCTTGCATCGGTGCACTCGCGCACTTTTTAAAAACGCGCACTTCGCTCATCACAATAAGTCCCCCTTTCGAAAAGTTTTTTTTTTCTAAAAAACTGTCGATGAGTGCGCGTTTGGCCACACACTACACATATGCAACGCAGTCCACTGCACTGTCTTAACCTAAGACACCTAATCAATCTTGAAAGTTGCCACACATTTTTTTTCACATTTACACCGTCATGTGAAAAATTAGTTATGCAGGTTCTTTTTCTGTTTACGATAGCTCTCTATGCCTTGAGCGTCGGAGAGCTTTATTGAGGACAAAGCCGTTGGTTTATCGAACAACACACAAAACTTTTAATAAACCACTAGAGCAAAAAAACAATCTAAAAGCCAAACACTCAACAAAAGGTTCACTGCACGCGGTAACACACTCTTAATAACAAACAAAAGGCATGTTCAAAGACAAACTGTACAGTCTACTTCTGACGCGGCTGAGCAGAGAAGCGTGGAATAAAACCAGTTCAGTCTCACCAAATCGCCGAGGCTTGACGGATGGAGTTGACGCGGGCTGGCTGGTGACGAAGAGGTAACGGTGGCTGCTGGCCGACGCACTGAGATGCCAGGGCAACCTGGCCAGGCAATTCGATGCACAGCTCGGGTCCGTAGCCCAACTGCTGCTGCTACGTTGCCTGCCGGCACTGGAGTCCGAAGGCCTTGGGGTGGAGTCCGCGTACCATGGCTATGGTGTCCTCGCTCGGGAACACGACGGCAGGAGGCTCCGGCCGGTTGAAGTCCTGGAGGCTCGGGTCCGAAACCCGACGGCCTGTCTTCAGCGCCCGGTCCGGTTCCAACCTTCCGCTTGTCTGGTTCCCTTCGAACTCCCCACGGAACCCTCTGAGGCGAGGCTTTTTCTGCCCTCGGGCACACTTGTCCACTCCTCATTGGAGACTGCTGGACCTCGGTGTTAGCAAGTAATTGGCCCCTGACCTGATCCGTGTTGGTTTCTGATTGGGCCACTTGTACGTCGAATCCTTGCGCCTCGCGCCCTCGGGAAGGTTTTCATCGTCGTCGTCTTCCTTTCGGCACTGTGCTCATCTACGCGCTCGCACGCCTTGTCGTCTTTCTCTTTATGATGCACACTTTTCAAAGGCGCACAATTCAAACGCGCACTCCACTCATCACAAAGGCCCCTTTTTCGAAAAGTTTTTCGCTTTGAAAAACTGCTGCTCAGTGCGCGGAACACATAAGTGATAGACAGCACACAACATTGCCGTTGTACACTAATCCGTTTTCAATACAGTCAATGCGCACACAATAATAATATTCACAACACAAAAACTGTGCAATCATGGTAACAGATTAATGATCCGGTACTGTAACGATCTAACCTTACACTGGTAATGCCAACAGAGACTAAACAATAAAACTCTTCATCAAACACTCACTCAATATTAGTCCGTTCAGTACAGCAGACCGGTCATTACACAGTTCCGCTATTCAGGCCAAACAAACACCCCTAATGCACCATGACCATTCCAAACAATACGCTCGTTTAATCCAAGCCAGCTTTCCCTATACCCTCAAACAGCTGCCACATAAGCTATTCACCTTACCTCACATCCGACATCACTATCTGTACATCACCTTCCATTCCAAGTCAAGAGAAAGTTCACAACAAACTCGGATATTTACAAAACATATCAATCCGTTATCCAAAGTCAGGAACCCGAAACAGCGACCGGTCATTGAAATCGACGCTCAAGTTATAGCGTCCCAAACCAGACGAGTGGCATCATTCAAACGCTCAAGAAACAACCGTGGCAAAGACGCTGTGAAGCCTGTTTGCTGAAACGCGCGTCTGTACCCCTGCATGAGACCACACGGACGCTCAGCGGAGTTTCTAGCCGCAGCGTAACGAAGATGGAAATCCAACTGGCGGCGTCGCCTCCACGCGCACGGCGTCGGAAGCGTTCGAGTGAACCCTTCCGGTGAGCCAACACTTGGTCTTGGCTTATATGCCGTCAATGTATCCGACATCTTGACGAAAGTGCCTTCAGCACACCTGGATGTCACAGAAGACGCATGATCTTCCTCACTGCTCAAAATGTTACACTCTGGCAATTGACCACCACCTTCTAGCTCGCCTTCTTTAGATTGAGCGCTGACTTCAACTCTACTGACCCTTCCACATTGGTCATTTGGCTCGGCTAGATCGATAGATACTGGAGAAAGCACCTCAGACGCTAAACTGTCCGCTTGGACAAGTCCTTCTGCTCTCTCCCCATGCTCTCTCGGAGAGACCGCATCTGCAGACACCCGATGAGGCGGACACTCTCTCTTTAAGAGCGAGTGATTCACATGGTCTTCGACCCTGTACGTGGCGCCTGTTACCATCTCCTGTGGTACACAAGGATCGGCGTCCAAACTTTTTTCACGGCACTCGCCGTCATCACCTAGCCGACCTTTTTGTGCTCCTTCAGTGGAGCTGTTGAGAGGCAATCCTACCTCTTCCTGATGCGTGCCTGGCCTCCCAGAGGTTCCAAAGCACCACTCACTCTCAATGGAACTACCTTGTTCCACGCTTGCGAAGCTATCCTCCGCTTCATCAAGCTCTGCAAGAATCTTGCTTTCTTGGCCGCCTACCTCTCTGCCATCCTCTATCTGAGCTCCTGGCTCTATTGAAAGGCTATGGCGAGGTTCAAAGCTAACCCTGCGGAAATCCAATTCGCTCCAGCAAAAACCGCTATCGGAGCAACCATCAACAACTTGCCCATCATTATGGCTCTCAAGGTGCGTCTTCTCATCCATCGCCACTTCGAGTCGCCGCTCAAGTGCTCGCCTCTCCACTTCGAGCTGTTCCATTTTAGCCCTAAGCTCCGATTCGAGCTTCTCCTTCTTTGCCTTTCGTTCTGCAGCGCGTTCCTCTCGCTCTCGCGCCATTCGCTCTTCATACCAAGCTCTGAACTCCGCGCCCTCGAGACCCATGCGGTCTGCGAGTTCCAATATTTCCCACGTGCTCGTCATGGCTTTAACTATTGAACAATCAAGTTGAAAAACAAACGGCTTTGTCCTGTCGCGGACGCCAATTTGTTATGCAGGTTCTTTTTCTGTTTACGATAGCTCTCTATGCCTTGAGCGTCGGAGAGCTTTATTGAGGACAAAGCCGTTGGTTTATCGAACAACACACAAAACTTTTAATAAACCACTAGAGCAAAAAAACAATCTAAAGCCAAACACTCAACAAAAGGTTCACTGCACGCGGTAACACACTCTTAATAACAAACAAAAGGCATGTTCAAAGACAAACTGTACAGTCTACTTCTGACGCGGCTGAGCAGAGAAGCGTGGAATAAAACCAGTTCAGTCTCACCAAATCGCCGAGGCTTGACGGATGGAGTTGACGCGGGCTGGCTGGTGACGAAGAGGTAACGGTGGCTGCTGGCCGACGCACTGAGATGCCAGGGCAACCTGGCCAGGCAATTCGATGCACAGCTCGGGTCCGTAGCACAACTGCTGCTGCTACGTTGCCTGCCGGCACTGGAGTCCGAAGGCCTTGGGGTGGAGTCCGCGTACCATGGCTATGGTGTCCTCGCTCGGGAACACGACGGCAGGAGGCTCCGGCCGGTTGAAGTCCTGGAGGCTCGGGTCCGAAACCCGACGGCCTGTCTTCAGCGCCCGGTCCGGTTCCAACCTTCCGCTTGTCTGGTTCCCTTCGAACTCCCCACGGAACCCTCTGAGGCGAGGCTTTTTCTGCCCTCGGGCACACTTGTCCACTCCTCATTGGAGACTGCTGGACCTCGGTGTTAGCAAGTAATTGGCCCCTGACCTGATCCGTGTTGGTTTCTGATTGGGCCACTTGTACGTCGAATCCTTGCGCCTCGCGCCCTCGGGAAGGTTTTCATCGTCGTCGTCTTCCTTTCGGCACTGTGCTCATCTACGCGCTCGCACGCCTTGTCGTCTTTCTCTTTATGATGCACACTTTTCAAAGGCGCACAATTCAAACGCGCACTCCACTCATCACACTGTGTTTAGGTCCATAACTGCATATGGACCACATTAAAAGAAAGTGTTAAACGAGCTTTCACTCTTTGCGTTCGTGTTTTTTACGTACTGCACCGTACTATATTGTTCATCCATATATACCCCGCAATTCTTTCTTGTCATTCCTTGTTCCCGTAATTGTGGCTGAACGGTCCACCTAGAGCACGACAGTGACTGCAGTTTTTCTCTTACCGTAATAGCTTCCCCCCTCCTCCTCCTTTGTTTATCTTGTTTCTGAGTCAGCGGCGCGGCCTACGATACAGGACTCGCAAATTAACACGCTCATTCAATTCACTTACTCTATACGTCTACGTATCCTTTTTGACAGATTTACATGTCAAACGAAGTTGCTTTCCAGAAAAAAAGGACATAATTTGGGAAGCAAACTAAGGGCCGGCGTTCAACTGGCAGGTGTAATGTACTGCCACTTATAACTAAGTCCGGTGTCTGTAGCGGTCGGTCTATCCCGTTGAAAAAGAAAAGAGGCACAGACAGCTAGTCGTTGTAAATTTGTGTACACCGGTTTTTGGAGAAACATTCGTGATCACGACATGATCCTGACAGGGCGAGGCAGCCATGATCTTCACCCAGCAACCCATCGCGGGAGAGATGAAGGAACGCTGCAGCACACTGGGCGACATGGACGGCGAGTTCTACTACGCGCCCAAGTTGGTGGCGCAGCTGCCCATTTCCTTGTTCATGAGGAAAGAACTGGACAAGCAACTCCGCACCAGCATCGGAGAGAAGTATGGGCACCGCACAAACGCACGGGGCTCAAGCACACGCGTGTCATTCGCAGAATTAACAATTTTCTTAATATAAGAAGTCTATATTTAGACCACCACCACCTACCTGTAAAGGGAGGCCAGTTTCTCAAGGAGCATGGGCCACGACCACATGGAAAGGCAGACAGGGATTGCTTGTATTACACCAAGCTTTCATATCAGGCTTTAAAAAAACAGGGCGAATTTTCTTCCCTAAGGATGTCCAAGCAGAATTTCGATAAGACGAAAGGAGGCGCCATACGAAGCATGGTGGGCTGTAGCCTGGAACGTACTGTGAAATGCTTTCGCCTCGTCTCCCAGCGTTGCCTTGCACGCCAGTCGCATTGCTGCTGTGTCAAACTCACATGGTGATTGGAATGCTGCATTCCTTAGCAGCATTCCAATAAGGCTACGTCGACGCGAGGTTACGGTTCTTTACAGGCTACAGCTTTGAGTGTCCTTTACAAAATCTTTCGCGTTTCGGATAGAATATCATTAAACAATGCCTATTTTATTGATTCTGGTCGTAAGGAGCCTCTTCACCCGCTTTCTGAAGGACTGTACCCGATCCGGTATACATAGACGATCATGTATGCCGGATCATGTATGCCGGCGTTCAAAGTTAGATGTACTGCAGCTTAAAGCCTTACGACTTTTGAAAAAGCTCAAATGACGCACTATGGCACTTCTACGTCGCCCTGGCGACACCACTGTAACATCATGCTTTCTTTGAGAGTTGTTTATTGCTGTTGATTGTAAGTTGCGATTCCCTGCAGAAAGTGGTCTAGAAGGAATTCGTGCTGATGTTTTCACCCAAGTATACGCTAGGGTGTAACGCTGCTAAGCTTGATGATGTGGGTTCGACTCCCACAGAAAGTCTCCCGCATCGGAATGCGGCCCCGGCGACCGCATTTCGATGGGGGCGAGGTAAAATATCCCTCTTGCACTTTTATTTAGGTGTTTGATAGAGAATATCGGATGGTCAAAATCGACCCGCACTCCCGCACTACAGTGTACCTCATAATTCACGCCTCGGTTTTGGCGCGTAAAACAACAAAATCTACATTACCTTAATTTACGCTTACGTGATCACAGGATCGAGCTGTTCGTCGAGCGCGGTCTGATTCACAAGCTGTTTCGTGACAGCGGCCAGGACGAGACGCCTTGCCTCCGGGAGTCTGCGCTGAGCCAGCAGCGAATCAAGACTAACCGAAGTCAGATGGACGGTCTGCGAGGAATATTCTTCACGTGGCTTGCGGGACTCGCGATCGCCACACTAGCCCTGGTTGCCGAGAAATTGCGCAACAACTTTTCCTTGACCACTGAGCCGTCACGACGCGAAGTACCTCAGACCAGACCGGAGGGCGTGCGTAGGCGTAGGTTCCACCACAACTTGCTTGCGCCTGACACAACACCGTCCCTGCCTCTTAAAATGTGACATGTGATGTGTAAACCGGAAAGGAATAAATGTTTGCGATACGCCTTCGTGCGGAATCTTTCTTTCTTTGTTTTATGTACGAAGGCGTGGCAAGGAGTTGGAAAAAGGTTGACATTTCACTAACATTGTGTACGCGATGACCGAAGTGGCGGCAACTGTTCGCAAATTTGGTTAGCCTCCTCGTATAATATGTCCCCGACACGGCTTAGCGTGGCGTAAATTGATATGACTATTTTCTGCTCGCATTCGGCAGAGATGCAAAGTAGTACATCGTACGAGAATAAGAGATTGGATGGCCGTGGTTCATAACGGCGTATAGGACATGTTTCCTCATAAGGTCCTTGTCAAAAAAAAAAAAACATGTCTCAGTCGTTATCATCATCATAACAGCGAATTGCAGCTCCCATTCTCACGTCATGATATATAGGATACTTTTTGAAGAAGAAAACAAAAAAGAAATGAATATTGCAGAGAAAATAAAGAAATTGTGCCATGTGGAGTAGATAATATGAGTTCTACAAGCTTACGATCATTTACGCAGCCGAGGTCCGTGCAAGCAGTGTACTCGCTACCATGTGAAAGGAACTATTCGCTAGGAATTTTTGCACCGCTGGAATTCTATTCGAAACATGCGGTGTTTGTGATTCAGGACCACCACGCCCGCGTTTGTTATAGACTTCCGCATAAATCACGACGAAAGGACTTGACATTATTTTTGCCTGCAAAGCTTGGCCCATTAACCGGAGTTTTTCGGGAGAAAGATAAAGAGGAGATGACGCGAAGCAAAGCGCTGCTGAGCTTAAGGGTGTGGGTTCGATTCCCGGCAGCAGCGGTCGCATTGCGATTGGGGAGAAATGCAAGACCGCTTAGATTCAGGTGCACGTTACAGAACTCCGCGTGATTGAAGTTAATCCGGACTACCTCACTCTATGACCTGACTCGTGACATGATTACATGGTTGATTGCCGAAATCATGACATGATTACAATTATGTCATGGCTTTAGTGCGCAATGCCCAAGGATTTCAGTAGTACCGGTAGCTGCAGGTGGTAGAGCCGATCCGAGTCTTAAATGTATCGCTTTTCGACAATACCCGCCAGAATATCAAGCGCCGACACCGACTGTCTTCTCACGGAGGAAACCGGAACCGCAGTTGGCAAAGTGCTGCATCCTCCTGCTAGAGGGCGCGACAATTTCATTTCGTATCGCGTGCTCCGATTTTCGCTGCTGTGCCGCCTTTGTTTTTGCTCACTTGCTTGCGTATATGTTTGCACATGCACAAACCTGCTAACTATGCCAGACTACTGCTAACGCAGCCTTTCCAATCCAATCGCATTCTGTGGGCCGATCACGGCACTACTCGTTTGAAGAGGTGCCGCCCATCAGGTTTTCGTCGGCAAGACTGAGTTTTCTTCTTAACATTTTTGTTGTGGTAACTTCCAGGCAGCAATACACTTATCTTAAGAACAATATAAACTAAGGGAATCACAGTCCTGCGCTGTGCGATATATTTGGTTAACAACGCCACAGTGGTTTTGATATATTTAGTTAGAAACGCCGCATTGGTTTTTATCAGAGTCTTTTATCGCAGTGTTGCAACGTTAAAGGGAGAAAAAGATATTCGGCCCGCCTGAACACACGAAGGAAACGAACTGAATGAAATAGCAGGTAGCGAAGGTTAGTATGTGCATACACAACACTGCTCTACGACTCTTCATTATGCCTAGATCCAGGTTTGACATCCAAGAGTCGACTTCCACCTTAAAGTTTGCGTGCGCAGCGCCAGCAAGTAACGAACTCGTAAAGTCCTTTTTCCCAGCCGTTACTGTTATTTTATCCTTGATCCACACAGAGGCAATGTGAAAACCATGTGCTACGAATACAATAGCTCTTTTTTTATGCAGTAAATTCAGTCGGTTTGTACTGCCCCCATAGCAAAATAATGCAATGGTGGGACTAAACTTCAAAAAACTACTTCGATTAAACTTTCTGTGGACGAAGTTGTTATTATTCTCAATCGTATGCGCTTTTCTGCTCATTTTTCCTTGGACCAGCTTAGGGTGCTACAGGCGTCTGAACATGGGCCAATGTAGCGTTTTTTCTAAGTTCAGGATTTTATTTTAGGGCCTGTGCGCCGCACACAGGCAAAACAAAAATTTTAGGAAATAGTACGTTTTATGGAGAGTTCTATAAAAATAATTGATGTATTTGGTCTACAACCGTCTTTTGTAAAAAAATTCCTGAAAACGCTGCAATTTACTCAATTTTACCTAAGCGCTAAGGAGTGAAAAATATAAAGCTACTCTAAGCAACTGTCCTATAATAAAAGCGCGATGCTCTAAAAACACAAAAAAGCAAGTTTCGAATAAATGCCTGAAATGGTCCATTTATAGCGAATTTCTTTTCGTACCCGGTTTTTCACCATATCTAGAAGTTCAAATGGCGCTCACGTGCCCGAAAAATTTTTGCCGATCAAAATATTTTGGGGAAATACTGTAGAACTAATACCTATATGTACGTAATTTTCTCAGATTTTTTTAGAGAAATACATTTTTTGTCGAGCGCCCCGACTGGGAGAGTTGGCGTGGAATGACCCTATATACTTGTAACCGTTTTATTGTCAATTAAGCGATAATGAATAAGCTCAGATAAGGACGAAACAGCTGTGTCGACTGGCCGATATGTTTTCTAATCTCCTGGTGGCAGGGCGTTACACATAGGCGTATCTACCGGAGGTGCAGAAGGAAACCTGCCCCCCGCCCCCGTAGTTTCCCTTCAACACAGCAATGACTTAATTATCTAATGAAATTTTATAACGTATCTAACATACGCCTCTGTTGTGAAGATTGTCTTCCATGTCTCACGACGACGCACTGGAAGGTCTCTCTGGTGCGAGCCGCGTATGCGACGCTTTCGCGCCTTGAGCTCCAGCATTTCTGAGGATTCTACCGCTAAGCAGGGGCTTTATAATGTTAGAACACTCTGTGGTTTTATTCGGCTCTACCTTGCTTGAAATTTACGTCACCGGCGAGGCGACGCAAATACGGGCGAGAACCAGCAAACTTTTCATAGACCGATCACACGCTCTTTCTGTTTCATGAAATTCATTTTGTTTCTTCTAAATCGAATAGCATCGCCGCTGCTTTATATCCCAGCTGCTGTGAGTCGATGAGTTTGCAGAAGTGTTGAAAGCTTCTGTTGGGACGAGCTGGTAGAGCTAAAGGAGGTTTCCGCTTTTGTCTCCGATTCACATGCTTCGCCTTGCTTATCACACGGTAGCTTGCGGCGATCGTGGAGGCTTGCAAAAATGCGACGAATAAAGTCCAAACCCCAAATTCGCGGAAATGCACGCGACAGCGACGCGACGTAGATCGCCTTCGCGCAAGCGGTCGCTTGGATTGGACAACCCCATTCACGCGACGGCTTCGACGAGCGATCTCTACTGTTGTTGGCATGAGGGTGTTTACTCGTACCAAAAGTGGCCCGTTATCAGCGGTATGCAACGTGAAATACGATGTTTTGTTGCATAATGATACATACAATGTTTATCAATGTCTTGCGGTATTTTTTTCGATCCCATCACTGCTGCTACGTGCCGCCAAGCCGCGTCACCGACAGTGCGGGACTTGTAGTTCCTGTCCCTGAGGTCCCATAACGCACGTTCGCGTTCAACGACGTCAACGTTGCGCTCGTCTCCGTTGGCCATGTTGAACGTTGTTGTTGGTGCGCGTCGATAAGCAAGTGGCGACAACCAACAGTACACCACTGATGTACATCCTGTTCCGGTGTTTTGCTATTGGCTGGTTGATCACAGCACTTCCGGACGACGGATTCCAAATCTGAAAAACCGAGCGATCGCGCGATATCGACCACGCGACACGTCGCGCGAACGGCCCGTTTTGTGGCTCATATCGTCGCTTGCCGCTGTCGAGTGCATTTCCGCGCGTATGGGGTTTGGCCTTAAGGCGGTCGACTCGAACACAGTGGGAAGCCCAGCTTTCAAGCTTGCCTCGCCACTTCATCGACCGCACCAGGGAGATCGTCAGGGTCCACCGTTTTCTGGCCTAAGAAAACCGCCCACCTGCGAAGGCTGTCACCAGGTCCTAATAATGCTTATTTCGCTCTCTCCCTCTGTATCCACAAAGACGAATTCACAGTGAGTTGTATACGTGGACAAACGGTTCACCATCATTAAACTACAACTGAAAGTATTTGTTATGCGCATATCAATCCACCTCGACAGCTTCTATAAGTAGCCGCTGCCAAAGTGGCCGGCGGGCAGCCATCCTGAATTCGTTCAGAATGAGACACTGTCCGGCTATTCCGAGAAGGTGTAGGTATTTAGCATAATAATGCGCTGTTTAGTACGCACTATTCTGCAGGCGATCTGACAGTGCACCGCAGATTTTTACCAATAGCGAAAAACTGACGGCCAAAAATATTCAGTGTTGAAAACAATTTATTCTCTTATGTTTTACGCAGTCATGCAGAGGTCGTCATTACGCGATGTGTCATTTTCACGGCACTTGTTGCGTCCCGTTACGAGCAGATTCCGTGGGCATGACTCAGAAAAATCCGACGAATCATAAGCAGCTAGCGACCAGTACGGAAGCAAACAAAGCGGGGTAGTTTACCGTCATAATCGCCCACATATTTTCAAATAAAACTTGAACCTACAGCATTTGCATAGGCGTGTTTACTTAGAGGGAAAGGAGGGGGAGTAGCAAGGGGACATTTTCCCTCTTCTCTAAGGAGGACTTTCTATAGGCTGTCACGTTATAAACATGCCTATTCCCCCCAGGTCACTGACCAGCGAAGTGTTGCCAGAATAATGCACATGATGGGAGATATACCTCCATTCATGGCCCAATGAGGTCATTGACATTAGCTTACCGGTGGTTCGAAGGGTGATGGCCAGCAAGTTGTCACGACCGTTTCGGCCCCCTTAATCCCTTTTGCCTGAATAAGATAGTCGGTTACCGACAGGAGTGACTCCCACGCTTCTTGGGAGGAAGCTGGTAGTATCGTCCTTGGAGGAGGGTTCGCCTCGCATTCCCAAAGAATGTGATCCTGGGTAGCCTTCATGCAGCTGCAATGTCGACAGCTTGGTTTAATTTAATATTTCTGGAGGTAAATCCAAATAGATTCATTTCCCAGCTCTCATCGACTATTTAAAATTAACCGGATGGGAAGGACGATGCGACTTGAGACAGCCATGCTCCGAAGATTCCAATTCTACTGTGGCATTAGAGCTGCACAGCTTCGATGATCACAGAAGGGACAAGTCTCTTACGTCCGTCTATCACATCCCCGCGCCCCTCCACCACAGACATTGCATGAACTCTCTGAACAATCGCCATGATGGTAGTGTTGCTGCAGCACCGTGACAAACAATATAAGAGGCATAAACTTCCTCGCGTAGTTCTTGTCGTAACGTGGACTTGGCCACCGTGCATGCCGAAACAAGAGAAACTGAGTATGTGTGTAACCGAGATAACAAAAATACTGTGCCAGCTGGTCATTAAGGGGGCGCAAATTAACATTGCACTGCACGGTTATCAACTTATCAGCTTCCGACACGTGAGTACATGGTAATTTGCATGCTTATTGCCCCCTATACCTCTAACCCGACAGAACGCGGGCGTACGAAGTAACCACGGTTGTCCAAACGCAGCGTAGAAGGACCGGGTTTTTTTTTTTGTTGTTGTTGTTTTAATCCTTGGACGAAGAGCCCGAAAGATGGCTGCCTGACTCACCAAACATCTTGAAATCGCTGGACACATGTATGCAGGTGTTGTACCAATAGCGTTATCTCGCACGGAGAATTAAAGGAGATAGGAGGGGGGAATCTGTTCATCGCGTAAACAAACATTACTAGTGAGAAAAAGCACGAGCGAATAAGAGATGATGCTGGTAGCGGAACACCAAGAGGGGATTTCTGAAGCATCGATATCAACCCTTCTTTAGAAAATAGTTTTGGAATCGTTGTACTAAGAAGAAAGACATGACAACATGCAGCCTCTACTACCGTATTCAATTATCCGCTCGGCTTCCATGAAGCAGCAATGTTGATAACAGTCTTTATTGGGATGTGTATAGAAGCGAAAGTCATGTGGCGAGTTTATTTTACCCCAGAGCGTGCGAGTATACCGTGTTCGGCAAGAAGTGGCCGACAAGGATCAGGCTCCGAGGCCAAGTAATACGGCCCGCAGCACACTAGCATAGAAACTTCAGCATGCAGCAGCGCACTGCACGAATTTACAATGTATTCAGCTTTATATCGCTCGTGTACAAATATAGACATTTCTTTCTTTGATAGCCAATATCATTCTCTGTCTGCATAACTCTTTAGTACACCTCCCTTCCCAACACCCACCACTTCCCCTCCCTCCCCCCTTTCCCAAAACGCGTACCTACCCGCTCAACCGAGGCTTCAATACCGGACAGCGCGAATTCGAACAGGACAAAGAAGGGACACAGATGCACAGGACAGGTGCTGCCTTCTGTGTCCTGTTCGAATTCGCGCTATCCAGTATTGTAGATTGTGAACCAACTAGCCCAGCAACGAACTTTGATAGTCTACCGAGGCTTGGACGAAGGAAACACAGCGCCGACCAAAAGTAAAAATATTTTCTTAAAAAGACGTTTCGGCTCCCACACGGGAACCTTGTTCACAATGAAGGACGAGCAGCAAGTTCGCTTACTTATAAGGTTGTCTAATCACATGTTTGAGGCAACGCGCATACACAGGCGGAAGATTACCACAGCTCTTGTTCAGAGTGTGCGCAGTGGTTTGAATAAACAATGATTCGAGATGAAGCCGTGGAAAGAGTTTCTTTTCCGTGGCGATCACGGAAGCATCTTCCCAGTTGATCACATGGCCCGTGGACACAACATGTCCGGCGAGTGCATTTGACGTCACCTTTCACTCTAAGAAAAAAGAGAGTCAAAAGAGGGTCATGGAACCGTGACTCTCCTCGGGTGTCCATCTGACCCCTTTTGGAAGGTACAGGCAGAAAAAAAGAGTTCGCATTTGGGAAGGAGTCACTGGACCCTCCTGAAGCGCGTTTCAATTGGCTTCGGTATACGGAAGAGCCGCCGTATACGCAGTATACGCCATACATATCGCACGCTCGCCCTTTGGCGCCGCTGTGGCGCATTGCTCGGCGACGCAGACGGGGTTGGCGCCGGGGTGGCGCGCCGCTCTCCTCTCTCAGTCGTCTCAGTCTCCTGGTCTATTGGAATGCGTTGCGTGGATGAGTTGGTTGCGCGTCTTCGGTGGTGTTGACGCCGGCTCCGTGCACGAAGTGACGCTTGGAGGGCGGAATATTCATGGAGCTGTGGATACGGACAACGGGCGCCAGTTAACGGTGAGTGTACTGCCTTCGTAGGCACTAATTATACAGCTTTAGCTGGGCGTCTGCAGCAGCTCTGCGGAAGTTATCTGCCAGCCATTTCCAACAGCAGCCTGTGTCCGCGGGGCTGTTGCGGATGGCCAACTATAGCTGTCAGTTAACGAGTTGCCACCGTTATGCGCGTTGCTGTACAAGCTCCCATAAAGTGAGCGATGCAAACAATAATCGAGGGTCATTTCTTGCTGATCGCACGTCGTGTCTGCACTACTGAAGGTGCAAGATGTCGTTTTGAGATGCCCTTTAGTCTACTTCATAATAACATTTCCATCGACCTTGAGTGTGCGGCGTGCTTTCACGCGTGGGAACGTGAAAAAAAAAAAGCCTGTGTACAGAACGCTCAGACGCACTATATGTAATGGTTTTTGTTGGCTGAAAGACGGTAGTTTGAGGTGCAGATATAGTACGGTGGCTTCCAGAATGTACGCGGTAGTCATTCAAGTTGGACACGCCTCGCCGGTGAAAGTGAAAAAGCTCTAGACTTTCGACGGCGCGCGTTGTTGCGGCCGCCGGCGTGCACTCTTTTCCCTCGTTTCTCTTTGCTGTTTTCGTGGTTTGCATACAGTGCGATGACGTTGGGCGCTATAACAGAATCGAGTGAGTGTACGTGATTGTGGGAGTTATGTGCGCTAATTCTAGCATATCACATGTCTGATCTCGACGTAGACGGCGTACGCACGCGCTGGGTGTCGTTCGGGCCCTAGTACTCGCATCTGTTTATCTGAGTATTTAAGGATGGGTTACGTTTGTAAAACGTGCGGTCAATAACCGCTCACGGCATGCCCCTGGCTGCCGGAGGATGTGCTTTGTTGTTTTGTTGTAAGCCTTTATTATGTCTGTGTGAACCACTTGTGTAGGTTGTGCAAATCTTTACTGCAATTTCATTTTCTCATCATAATATCACGTTCTGCTTTTCAGATACCGTTTTTCATGGTGCTCACGCTGGACAGGAGCGACAACCTAGCAAGCCACAAGTCTGATACTTCCAGCCGTCACCACTTTTTGATTTATTCTTAATCACAAGGAATAAATATGGAAACATGATGGCGATTTCTGCTGTTCATTTAGCACCATATGACACTGTGCACATCACAGTCACACATTTTAGTTGGCTATACTCATAGAAGCATGTAAATGAGGAATACCCAAACTTCTTAATTGGAAATCACAGACCATCTTTTCGCGCTTTCTATATAACTTTGTTGGAAAATATGTGTTGTTTTGACGAGTTCTTTAAAATAATGCTAAAACTGAACTATTCTTTATTTACAGTCGCTGGGCAGAACGGCAAGTATTATTGGACTTGCTTAAAATCAATACTCCACTATTTTCAGCAGTAGTCGCGCAAAAGTAGAGCAAGGATCGAATGAGTAGCTTAATACTTGTGGAGTCGCTTGATGCTTCGGTGTGGGTCCCTTGACCCCCCTAGGAGCGTTACCGGCAAGAGTAGTCTGACTCCCTATGAGTGATAACGTGATCCTCCCGATGAGAGTCTTTGCACTCTTCCTAGAGGGTCAGGGGACTCTCCTAGAGCGAGCCGACCCTGACCCACCAAGAGAGTCACCGTGACTATTTAAAGAGAGTCGTATACGTGGCAAGTCAGAACTCTCCGAAAAAAGTCACGCATACTCTTTTTTTTCTTAGAGTGTTTGTCACCTTTCCGCTAAACTCTCGACTTCTACCGAGGCTGTTCGACTACGCATACCGCAGCTGCGGAAGGTTACCAACTCATGCTTCCGTACGTGACATACTGAGGACTGTGAAACGCCGCAACGACAACTAGCTGATAAACTACCGTACACACAAACCGCACTTCATTTGCGTAAGCATGTTCATATAGATACAGCGCAGGAAAAAATTAAACGTCGCGAAAGAGAGATGCGCAAACACATTGTAATACCAAAGCAGAATACAATGGGCCTAAGCAGTTCATCGATGTTAATTAAACAGAACGCCTTCTTTCTTCATTGCAGTGCTCAAAAAATCTATTAAGAGTGTCTTCTCCTATACAATAACCCACGTGCCTTCATCTGGCTCGTGTGCGTTAACATGCGCCATAGAAAGGAACCCCCTTGCGGCCGTCGTTACAAGTGTGTCTTCTTTTTTGCACTTGGTGTCCTTTTGTTAATGTTTCTTGTCTGTTTGTTTTCTGACCTTCACCCCCTCGCCTATAGCCATTGGCACGCACGCTTATTTAAGTTATAGTGCTAGATGAAGATAATACTAGTGTTGTCATATGTTTACACCAGTGTACACGGCATTCTTTCGATCAACACCCGGCACGAAACCAGCATCATCTGCAATACAAGTACATATATATAACCCGTCAGCAACCCGACATATAAACTTATCGCTGCACACAACAAGCAGCATCGACTCCATTTTTCTAGATTAGTGGGCCTTCTATCGCCGAGTAGCTGCGCAGACAGGCTTATCTCGTATCAGCGAGCGTAGCTCCCACGGCAACCGTCACTCGTATAGCGTATCCCATAGGATGCCTTCTTCTCGCTGTCTCTCGGCGGATCGCGGCTAGGTCAGCGCAACAGTTTGCACTCGACTGTCACCTCGTGGTTTTTGCCATGTTTCCGAAAAACTGGACGCACTCCCTTCTTTGCTGCTAGTTGCGGGCGACTTTGACAGCCACGGGTGAGTCATACCGATATTCACTTGACAGTTCGTTTTTTTTTCTTTTGTTTTTTTTTTGCAAGACGCGTGTTACCGTTCTGGAAATAGAACTGGAATTGATGGACAGAAGAAGCAGGTCTTCGACCAATCACATTATCGTAGCATTGTCGTTAACCCCTAATACTTCCTCTTTAACAGCTGCTCGGACACTTCAAGTGTCCTCTCCTTAAAAATGAACCAATATTAGTTGTGTCTGAGCATTGTTTTGTAAACAACAGCGTTGTCAAGAAGCTTCTGCTTATTATCAGCTAAAATTTGAAACGTTATTAGTAGGTTTCTATGAACTGTTTCTCCTAGCTGTCAAATACCCGTGCTCATGGCATACTTGTATGATCCATACGTATAACTTGCACGCGCCTTAAACAGTCACCTATAGCCTCGTACAGAAGCACTTGACCATTCATTTCATATTCATTTATGTAAAAATGACGTTACCTTACACAGAATATTCAACGCAAGGAAACACAAATGTTAAAATTAGCACCTTTAGGCGACAATGTGTATTATTCGTTGAAAATTGTGCGCTGACAGAATAAAGGCATGCTCTGATCCAACGAATAATTACAGCAGCAGAGCAAATTAACAATCTTGAATTTCGTACGAGTTCTGTCGCATCATCACATACTCTACGTCTGAATTCTCGGAAGTAATAAGAGCACGCGAGCAATATCAAGAATGTCTGCTTGAAGGTCAATCAGCCACGTGAGAAAGAGTGTATCGTTGTTTTTAAAAACAACAACAACAAAAAGAGAACTTACTGCATGCTCTTTTGTTGCAAACGTTTATACGTCATTCTTGCAAAACATTATATTTTGTCTGACGGAGCTGGCGTATGGGAATAAATATTTAGCATAACTTCGTTCAAAACTCTTATGGTCCATGTGAAGCATTTTTTCATGATTGTAATCAGCACTTCATATTTTTTTTTATTTTTTTGTTTTGGCATGGGAGGGATAATTTGAAAAATTGGGTTCGTAAAATATTTTCCTTTGGTTATTAGAAGAACATTACGTATCTAGTGGTTCACCCTGAAATTTGCCAGTTTTTCCGCACGTTGTAGCCTGTCCCCTGCTCCACTGCCAGATCTTTTTACCTGCCTCAAGTGTTTACATGCCTTATATGTCATGTAGATTTCGCAACATTTTAGCATTATTAGCACATTTAATATTCTTATCTGCGTAGATTTGACAGCTATAAGTCCAATATTCTGTCTGCTGTCTACAAAATCCGTGACACGATATTTTGATGCCCCACCATGGCAAATTGTTCAAAATTATTGCCCTTAATTTGTCCTTGTCCTCTTACTCGTAAAGAGAATCTGAATATTTTCCTTTAAGAAAAGGAAGGTAAGACCAGAAACTAAATATTTAGACCCGTTCTTACAAAGTTTGCCTCTGCTATAGCGCCCAGGCTCGCGAACCTCTTGTAAACAGCTAAGCAGAAGTGATAACACGTGCCATTTGTGTAAGATCAACTCAACATTACACGAAATGTGCCGACAAATAACGTGATCAACACTTATGACTCTTCCTCTTTCACTGATGGGTTTCTCACGCAGGTCGACGAACGCATTTTACCGTCGAGAAACGACGCAGCTGTCTCAAGCAAATGGCGACGTCTTCACGCAGCGAGCAAAAGAAAAACCGGCAGTGGACCTTTGCACGGTTCATTACACCGTCTGCGGCGAAGTTCGTTTTGTCCAGTGCCCAGATATCGGCACGAACTCCACCGACGAAACAGGTGATAGAGGGCGGTCAAAGAACATATCCGGATAGGAGCCGCTTTAGTGCCATATCCGTGACCTATACTGTTATTCTTTTGCTTGCCCGGCCTTATCTTACATTTAGCAAAATCAAAGCTTCAGGTTATGATCATTTATTTTGTTCCACTTGCCATTTTCGAAGCTCCCTAGGCTTCCTCACGTCTCTACATATCACTGACCGTACTGCTGAGATAATATAATTTCTAAGATTGTGCACAATGCCTCAATACACTTGCACCAATGTTCATCTGCTGTACAGTGCTTTGCTCATGATTCTATGCCTCATCTTTACCTGCAGCGTTGTATTGTTTGTTCTTGAACACTAATATTGTTTTCAATCTTTACTTCATGTTGTTGCTCTTACATGATGCCTCTCTTGCATGGTCCCTTCACAGGCCCTGCAATATTTCTGTAAATAAAAAAAAAAAACCTTCCAGACTTTGTTGGCTGCTGTTGCTGTTGCTGTCTTCTTCTAGCATATGGACCACGAACGAAAGCTCACATTCACAAAACGAATCTGACTTTTTGTATGACCTAACCTGCACTACCCGTACAACTGCCCCGTATTCAGATGTGCCAGTGGCCAGTTATGCCATCGGCGGAATTTACAAAATTAGGCGACAGACGGCACCGATAAGCATTCTCAGGTCAAGAAATATGCACCTTTGTGTTCAAAATTCGCATACAAAAACCAAAGCTTTTCATCATGCATTATTTGCCGGGATTTTGTACGTCTGTATGGTCGGCTTCTTGTCGGATAATGTCGGTTAATACTTGATATGGTGTCGTAGTAAACTGAGCTAATGCTGGAAATGGCGAGAATTACAAGCACGTGTCGGGCTTCGATCTTATACCTTAACTCTGCATATACCTTGTCGCTGTGAACTAACTTAAGGAGAATGCAGGCGGCACACGTATGAGCACTCAATGTTCGTCTTGAAGATGCGTTTTTGTGTGTCAAGAAAACCAGCTGCTGAACACGTCGTTTCGCCACCCCGTTTGTCATCACTGAAAAATTTCTCAGAAATGTCTTCAACCGCTGAGCGTTGCGTGCATTCACTTCCTTATTTCTTGCAGGTCCCTTGCAGGTCTAAATCAAGCACGACTTACGGCAAGTCTACGAAGTACGACCACATTCGCCATGAGAAGTGGCTCTTCTGGGTGTAGAACAGGCGACGCCGGAAGCTAGCAGATGAACTCCACCACGTGATCGTGAACGAAAGCCTGACAATTCTCATCATGTCCGACATGCGTCTCTCTCTCTCTCTTTTTTTTACCAGTATTTGTAGAAGAGGCTGGCATCGTGTGCTATGCCCGCTACTCCTTCTATTTTAGGCAAAACAGTGCGCAGTAAATATTTACTGGCTCTATGAAACGCACAGACTAACAAGGAAGTTTTAAACACACTAACACAGAGTATAAAAAAAGTTGAAGTTAGATAATTATATGTCAAAACACAACATTTTCAACAGAGTAGTCATACGCAGTTCGCTTCAACATCAAGGAGGTATACGCTCTATACGATACATTATATACAGGTCTACATCACAGGTCGCGACATTACTATCAAAGGCATCCACTTACAACTAACGACTGGTTGTAATAAAACTTTTTTCACGAAGTTTCCGTTCTTGACTGGGAATCGCATCGTGCTTCCAGTCGACATTGGGGAGAGTGTGTCAGAGACAGAGTTCGCTGTAATTGTGTGTTTCAGCGCCGCAAGGGTTAGATAACACGCATGAAAGCGGCGGAGTGCTTGTGCAGCTTCTGTGCAAAGGGCAGTGGACTGCTGTAACTGTGATAAACATACGTTGAAAATTCTCTTTTCGCGGGACGTCAGAAAATTACGAAAGCTGCGCAAACTGAAGCCACGACTAAACGTAACGCCAGAAGGCTTCAAAAAAAAACCAACCCCGTTGTTTTCTTTTTTTGGCAATTAATGTCGATGGTGATGGTTGTAGACGCTATTAGAGGGGTAGATGTTACGCGTGAATGTATATTCTCTTGAAGGTTGAGGAGGATGAAAAAGAGGGGGAATGGCAAGGTGGCCGTCCGGTCTATGTACCGGCTGTCTAGTCTGTTTATAGCAAGTTGTGTGCACTCAAGCAGTACTTACTTGGCAGAATACTCAGCACGTCCGCTAAAGAACGCATTCACATCTACAACAATCCGACATACCGAAGAGCAATGGCCCAAAAATCGCGTTGTACAAGGCAGCAGGCTTGCAATATAGATTTGACGCCTTGGCAACCTTGTAATATAAACTTGATTTTTGTAATCTTGTAACGCATATATGGTGCTTTGTCGGCATTCGTGAATCATTTAAGCTTAGTACTGTAGTCTGTATGTTCGGTAATGCGACGTGACGAAGCATCACCTTAGACGTCCAGCCACACCGTCACCACTGTAGGGCCAGCCGTAGGTCAATATATCACAATAGCTATCCGATTATTTAGATTTAGGAGAAGAATACAAGCTCACGTAAATGAAAAATCAAAAAGCACCCGCAGTGCAGCATAATGTAAGCTTCCGTTGAACACTGCCTCCCAAAGCGCGTCCACAGTGTCTCTCACGTGAGTAGCACGGGGAGGTCTATCGTAGACGTCTAAACACTTTGCATAAGCGCCCCTTGTCTTTGAGTTGGGAAAGTGCTTGCACACTAATCGTAATCGCGCCACCTCCACCTCCCCCCCCCCCCCCCCCCGTCTCCGTCTCCGTCCTTGTCCTATCTGAACAAACATAGATTGGTTCTCGAGGCTCTGAGAGATTTTCTCGTGGACAATAAACTGAATAACTGTGCACGCGCACGGCACGCAAACGTTTAATTTCCTCTACGTGTGGAAAGATGTGGTCGATCTGCGCAATTTTGCTTCACATACAATAAACAAGAAAAATGTAAACAGTCATCATATATTAGTCACTCTATTGAGGCGTAATGAGTTTTTATTTTTCTTTGTGTGTGTGTGTGTGTGTGGTGTGTGTGTGTGTGTGTGTGTGTGTGTGTGTGTGTGTGTGTGTGTGTGTGTGTGTGTGTGTGTGTGTGTGTGTGTGTGTGTGTGTGTGTGTGTGTGTGTGTGTGCTGGCTACGGCTACCCCTTCCCACTTCGTTTTGGGATTACAAAATTAAGGAACAAGAAGAATATATATATATATATATATATATATATATATTATATATATATATATGTGCACGCAGTCCTGCATCTAGTAAGTTCAAAAGTTCTCGTTATATATATATATATATATATATATATATATATATATATATATACTATATATATATATATATATATATATATATATATATATATATATATATATATATATATGTGCACGCAGTCCTGCATCTAGTAAGTTCAAAAGTTCTCGTTTTAACAGAGCACACATACAATCGCGGTGCGCACTTTCGTTGTAGTTCGCTCAATATTCATCACAAATATCGGTGTCTTAAAAAAAAGCGTTGACGCGCTTTCATTGCTTTGTGATTTACCTACGATGACCATGGGCCTAGAATTTTAGCCAACGAGAACGGCTCAAATTTTCTCCACTTGCTGAACTCCTAGTCCAGCAAGTGGAGTTCCGTTCGAGTCGCTGTCTGTGCGTGATGTGCTTGGGACAGTCGAGCAACGGATGATGCACATCCTCATCGTCGTGGCCGCACGAACATGCTGACGATGACGCACGCTGAATTCGGAATAAAAAATGAAAAATCTCGTTCTTGTGTAGCAATTGTGGTAGTTCTAAATCCTGCGCTAAATGCGGCTCCTCTACTGTGAAACCTGAGGAAGTGCGTAGCACGGGCACCCAGCGATTCCCGTTCGTAGAGTTCCCACTGGTCCGTTTACCAAACCGGCGATGATGTCAGTGTTTGGAGTATAAGAATGTACGGTTTCCCCGGCACGAGTACAATTACGTTAGGGAGATTCGCAAACTCGGTGTGGGACATGCGGGCTACTTCTTCCTGCACTTTAACGACTTCCTGCTTGTTACGATAGTTGAGATACGTGTCGTCTGTAGCGAGTTCCGTCACGTTGTTTCCCCCCTTCAGATTTAGCGACGAAGGCGCCTGAGAAGCGCCGGTGGGAGGCGCAATCGCGCTCTTGGCGAGGCAGTGGCGCCCTCTCTCGCACGGCGCTGGTGTCAGCCGCATGTTTCCGACGCGTTTTCAGCGATGTTAAGTTAATTATTGTGGTTACTTCTTGGTTATTTCTGTTAATTACATTATTTTAGAGCTTATCCGTTTATTTTTACCCGGTTTTGAGCACTGCTAGGCTTGCTTTAGGTTTTTATTGGCCACTTGATTTTGAGCGTGATCACGCCACATGAGATCTACGGATGGACTACAAGACGGGCCACTAAAGTGCTACGCACTTAGAAGTGCTTCGTTTAAGCAGTTCCGAGTTTTAGGCGATGCATAAGTGTGTCGTTACGTCGTGGGAGCCGCGGGTCTAATTTACGAATACAAGGAGTTCCAAGATGACAGGATGCCACGAGAACTTGCCGATGTTTCATCAAACATAAGGGATTCTCTACATCGCAGCAATAGTGAGGGCTAATCACTAGCCGATTGACAACATGAGCACACACTGATTTTTCTTTTTTTGTCCCCAGGCGCCACTTAGCGATAAACACGAAGCACAATTGGACTCTTCACGCTGCCACAGATAATAAAAAGGCGGTGTGACGAAACAAAAAATACAAAAAATCAAGTGCGAAGAAACAAAAGACCTTTCCCGTCAGACGGCTGCAGATGGCACGAGACGGCTCAGATA
>NW_023614669.1:0-40001 GCF_013339695.2 Rhipicephalus sanguineus
GGTCTTTCTTCTTAACGTATACAGCTCACCTGCCGACCGCAGAGAAACTTTCATAGCCCTCTTTCAGAAAGCATGCAAGATAGCAGGCGACAATCCGCTGTTGATTGCAGGCGATTTTAACGCTGCGCACCCCGATTGGGGTTACGGATACCTCCACTCGAAAGGCAAAGCGCTTGCCACGCAAATAGCACACCACTGTCTCGCACTACTCACAGACCCCGCGTTCCCTACACACACGGGTAACTCGGTAACAAGAGATACTACTCCAGACTTAGCACTAGTTCGAAACGTCCGCAACCCTACGTGGATTAACACACAGGTCAACCTAGGTAGCGATCACTACATCTGTAGCATCACCCTAGCCGTATCCAGTCCCCCACCCCGTAAATTCAAGGTGGTCGACTGGGATAATTTTCGCACCCTTAGAAAACAAGATGAAAACACCTACACCTCTGTTCGAGACCTGTTCGCTCGGTTACAAGAGGACGTAGCGAGAGTCACAAAAGAAATAGAAACCACGCGCGATGTAGAGCGTATGGATAGCCGACTTGCTCACCTCATCGAGGCGCAGCAAGCCTTACAAGCAAAGTGGAAAACGCAAAAGCTCAACCGCCGTCTTCGCAAAAAGATCGCGGAGCTCAACAAGCAAATCGAAGAGCACAGTCGCACTTTAGCTAAACAGCAATGGGCCGAAGTATGCAACTCGGTAGACGCCCAGATACGTAAAGGATCCAAATGGAACCTGCTCAAACATCTGTTGGGCGACAAACCCACGAAATCCAATCAGCAACTCACCATAGACCGCTTAATTCATAAGCTTCGCAAGGAAAACTTTACAGACGAACAGATTACACACGAACTCGCGTCGCGCTACCTCTGTATCGAGTCGAGCTCAGACACGGATTACCCCCCACCTCCAATGCACACGGAAGAAGACCCATTGGCTTCTCCCTTCACGAGTGCGGAGGTGCGGGCGGTACTCGCTGAGCTTAACTGTAGATCAGCCCCTGGCCCAGACGGCATTACAAACAAAATGCTCAAAAATCTCGCTGACGAGGACATAGACCTCCTCACTAAACATATCAACGAGGTATGGGAATCCGGCGAAATCCCGCTCGAATGGCGCGAAGCCGCCGTCGTGCTCATACCTAAGCCGGGCAAACCCCTTGAGCTTGGCTCGCTCAGGCCCATCTCGCTCACCTCGTGTGTGGGCAAGGTAACTGAGCACGTCATTCTCAAACGGGTCACGAAACATGCGGAAGAGAAACGCCTCCTCCCTTTTACTCAAATAGGCTTTCGCCCGTCCATGTCGACACAGGACGTCATGCTTATTCTGAAACACAAGATCTTAACGGGCAAGTCCAGGGACACCAGGGCCGTGCTCGCTCTAGATCTAGAAAAGGCTTTCGACAACGTTAAACACTCGCACATACTACAAGCGATTGCTGACGCTGGACTCGGCAACCGCTTCTATGCGTACGTGCGGTCGTTTCTCAAAGACCGCAAAGCCACCATTAGACTAGGCTGTTTGGGTTCCAAGTCGTACGACTTGGGTCCCAGAGGCACACCGCAGGGAGCAGTTCTCTCTCCATTTCTCTTCAACTTAGCGTTGAGTGCTCTTTCGAGAGAATTGAGCTCAATAGATGGCCTCGGCCACGCTTTCTACGCCGATGATATTACCATCTGGTGTGAGGGCGGTAGCGACGGGGACATCGAACGCAATCTACAGACCGCGGTAGACAAGGTACAGGCCTACCTCCGAGAAACGGGCTTACGGCTATCAGCCAAAAAGTCTGAACTTTACTCTATCGACCGAAACTAGGTCCCAAACGGCTTCCCAACTCACCCATCTCTGTATACACAGAAGACGGTGCGCAAATACCACAAGTAACTTCGGTTCGTATACTAGGAGTGATCCTGCAGGAGGACGGCAGGAACGGACTCAGCATAGAGCGCATAGCCACTAAAGCAGACTCCATGTCTAAACTAATCAAACGCGTCGCCAACAAACAAGGCGGACTATCGGAAGAAAATCTACGGCGTCTCTTCCATGCTTTTCTCATGAGCCACATAAATTACGTAGCCGTAGCTCACCCCTGGACCAAAGGGGATGAGAACAAGCTTAATCTAATCATTAGAAAGAGTATGAAACAGGTACTTGGACTCCCCATTCAAACCAACACAAAGAAACTCGTGGCACTAGGCCTTCATAACACTTTCAGTGAGATTGTCGAGGCCCAAAAGCTAGCCCAGATTGCTCGACTCTCCTCGACAGAGGCGGGAAGGCAACTCCTGGCCTACCTCAAAATAAGTTCTCCGATCACCAACCAAAGAGAGTGCACGCTGCCGTCAGAGCTTCGAGAACGCCTCATCGTTCCCCCGCTCCCACGTAACATGCACCCGAAATACAACCCCGGCCGACGTAAGGCCAGAGCAGCCGCCCTCCTCAAAACGGCTGCTGCAATGCCCGATTCGGTAGCTTTCGTAGACGCCGCTCAATACGTCAAATTTCAGCACTTCGTCGCAGCCGTTACGTCGCTGCAAGGCGAACACCTCACTTCTCTAACACTCCCCAACACGGATGCAGACCGCGCAGAACAGGTAGCTATAGCATTAGCTCTGGCGACCACGGATCGCACAACAGTCTACACAGACTCCAAAGCCGCAGCACAGGCCTTTCGCACCGGCTCGGTTTGTAAAGAGGCAGCCCGCGTGCTCTCGCGTGCAACGTGGGCCGATACTAAACACTTGATCTGGTTTCCCGGCCACGTGGGCCAAGATGCTCACCCCCTCGTCCCCAACGCCAACGAGCTAGCTCACTCCCAGGCGCGAGACCTTACTCGCCGCGCCAGGAAAGAGGGCGGCCCGAGGCCCAAGGGCGAGCCATGGCAGCGGGACCCGCTCCTAACGTACAACGAAATTTGTCAGCACTACCGCCTTGAGCGCAGAAAGTTTCCTCTACCTCACCCTCATCTAACGAGACCGCAAACTCTCACTTTACGACTGTTACAAACAGGTGCTTACCCTTCACCTATAATTTATTCACGATTCATGAATGAAATAAAGCCGGGTTGCCTTCGATGTGGGCTCCCGAGATGTAATCTAAAACATATGCTGTGGCAATGCCCCATGCTGCGCGCGGCTGCAGGGTCTCCAGCCACTGAAGAAGAATGGACCACTCTCCTCACCAGTCCCCAAGAGGACGACCAACTTCGGGCTGTCCAGAGAGCCCACGACCTGGCCGTCGAGTTTAACCTCCCGGTCCCGTCGTGGACGCGGCCCGCGGACGAGCCCTGACTCGCTCTTCTCAGGACCAAATAAAGTTCAGTTCAGTTCAGTTCAGTGTCTCTTCCCACCTGAAATAACTAGTCATCTACTCAAATATTCTGAGCATTGAAGACTTCAGGTACCGCCAACATCACTAATTGTTATTTCACGGAACGAATGCGGTGGTGATGATGATGAATGCGATGAGAGGTGTACAGTACAAAACTAGGGAAATAATTTGCATAAGTGGCAGTGAACGACCGGACACTTTATTCTTACGCCTACACTGGTGTTCTTCCGACATATCAGCCGCAACAGGGCTTTCTTACAGTTCCTGCTTATGTGTCATATTTTACCCGGCCTGCACGGTTAGTTAGCAGCCATTAAAGACAACCAACTAGCTCTTAAACATGACGTCCTTCACCAGGAGGCTAATCCAGGTGTACTAATCGAATAGGTCACCATTTCACTACTTTCTATCAACAGATTTGACCGATTAAATATGCACTTAGCATGTTTACTAAACAACATAAAACGTTCTAGCGCTGTGACGGAACGAAATAAACTATGGAGGAAGGAAAAAAAGACAATGACAAGCAAGAGCGATGGTGCGTTGGGACGGGTACTGCTAGAACTTATCACGTTCAGGGATAGATGGCACAAAGAGCATAAGCGATACATCATTGAATTTCCTTGCTAGTGAGTTCCACTTTACTTTTTTTAACATTGGTTTGTGTTGATAACGTAGGCGCTGGTCGTATGCGCGTTTTTTTGTATTCCTGCTTTGACCTATTTCCAACCAGCTCTCCCAGCGTCCTCCTGATGGTTACTGAGCGGATCGCATTGCTAGGCGGAAGTCGCCATAACCTACGCGAAATTGGACTGCGAAGAGGAAAAAAGGAAAATTTTTTAGAAGTGTATAGAGACCGTTCCGCGAAGAAGGCAAGAAAAAAAAAACAACAAGGCAATACAATACAATAAGAAACAGAAACAGAACAACACAATCACTCAGATCCGTTTTTCGTCCATTATTGAAATGAAAGAGAATGAAATGAGAGAGCGCACAGTCAAGCTCACCATCGTAATAAGCAGTCACGTTACCCCTCACTGTTGATTTTTCATTTTTGTGCGTGGGGAATATCTCCCATCCCTGTCATTCAGCTGACTTTGTATAGCCGAGGCAAAGTTGATATAAGAGAGTATATATATGAAAATAATGATAATGAAGAAAGAAAGAGAAAGGACGACGCTCTAATCCTTACTGCACAGAATGTCTCCACAGTGCAGACAATCGGGTGTGCTGCGTGACGCATGGAGAAGCGTGGCTTATGAGGTTCACGCAGGGCAACTAAATGCGCGCCGCAAAGTTGCAGCTTCGGTGTATAACTCGTTTATTGTTCTGTTTGCTTAGTAATGCGTGTAATTAAATTTATCGTGTCTTCGTGTTTCCCAGCTTGCATTAAGTTACACCAATGGTTAATGCTGAACTCAAATAAAATTTCATTACGTCTCTTTCCGTGAAATGTGCTACGCGTTTAGACATACAGTGTGTGTGTGTGTGTGTGTGTGAGAGAGAGAGAGAGAGAGAGAGAGAGAGAGAGAGAGAGAGAGAGAGAGAGAGAGAGAGAGAGAGAGAGAAATAGAGAGAGAGAAAAGTAGGAAGCCTAAGAGTGAGCGGCGGAATGGTCCGTGAATCGAGCGATCAAAGTCAAGCGGTCGGCCAGACCTGAGGACTGTTGCATGGAGGCAGTGAAGACGTCTTAAATGTATGACTACACAAGTCCACGGCAAGTGTGTCGCTGTTACAGTGCAGATGGCGGCGTCACAAAACGGCCACGATGCACCACAGGGGCTGCGGTACTGTTGCGGCAAGAGAGTGATCACAGGTGAAGGGAAGCGAAACCCCGACACGAAAATTGGGCGCTGTATTGGCCAAATTCACACAGAAATAAACACATCTGTAAACATATGAACATAGACAAAAAGAGGTTTCTCCGCGCAAAGTGACGTATACTGGTGAAGCGGTAATTGCCATTTCTTTTTCTCTTCTACAGCGAACGTGTGCGTGTAGGAACAAACACTGATGTCCTATACGTAAGAGTTCTATGAATAGTCAGGGAGGACATTGGTTATACTTAGGCGTCCCGAAATTGGTGCGCCCGCCGTACGGACAATTACTTGTAAAACAAAGGCGATGGCTTCCCTACATGTCATTTATTGCTGTGGGAAAGCCAGCTTTTAGTAACATTTTTGCAACGGTTTTCGCCCCTGTTAACAGGAACATATAATAAAGATCTTCACAAGTAGTACGCGAAGATTCGTTGTGGAGCCTTTGATTGCACAAAAAAAGTACAAATTAAATGCTTCAATTGCACGTACAATCACCTACAAAAAAAAAAAAAAAGGGCAATGAATAAAGCGGCTTCTACGCATATTCTCTATTGCGGCAGTGAGGCCAAATTTGACAATAGCCTCTTTTTTTTTTGCTTGTTTGTATAGCTGCACCCATGTCCTCAGATATATATCGAGGCCACAGCAACAAGGTTAGAAACAGCTGTGACGTGGCTTTCGGCTGCATATTAACAGATGAAAATAAGTTAACAATTACGCGCTCTATCATCTGTAAATCAAAAACAACAATAAGATGGCTTCCCCGCACACTTTCTATTTTTGTCGTGAAGCCGAACTCCACAAAACTTTTACTATTATTTCAAGGATGTATAGGCAGACTCGTATGTCAGTTGCCGACTGCGGCTGTAGTGGCGTTCTTATGTTGGTATGATATAGTTATAAAGTCTATTTGCAATAATACAACGAAACCGTGGTAGGTGTATTGGTAGAGTAACTGTTCAAAATGAGCTGTGTTTTATTGCCGCTGCTTAGCTACAAACAGGCTCGTTTCTCCGTCACGAACGAACTCTTTCGGGATTCACTTGCCACGGACAGATTTTTTCGCAGTATTTCGCACCAGTAGAACGACCCAGCATCTGTTCTGTTTCCAGGTAACGTGCAGTCCATCTCTTGTCGGAAGTCTTTAGCTGTACTGGATCTTAGCATGCTTATTTCCTAAGTGCTTGGACGACTTTCCGTTCTCAAAGGGTCCTTGTTGCGCAGCTGCTGTTATTGCTAAGATTGTTGTTGTGCTTTTGTCTATATAATTATATGGAAACTCTCGACGGGTTTTTGCCGTCGACGAGCATAGGGAGGGAGGTGAGCCTGGGAAAACCATTTTGAGCCTAGTAAAACCAAGTTGCGGCTCTCTCTTTCTCTCTATTTTTTGTAAAAGCAGAGCTCTTTAAGTTTTTGTTGCTCCGGGTAGTGCGAACAGTAATTATCATCATCATGAACGGGCACGCATCGCTTCGTCCATTTCAACTGCTGCTTCGCTCCTAGAACACCTGGGCCGATTTCTCCGGCGTGGCCTGTAATAACCCTGATGGGTGAGAGGAGGGAATGAGTACAGATAGAGAAGAGAGAGAGAAAGATAGAGAAAGACAGAAAGAAGAATATAAAGAAAGAGAAAATCATGGCGAAAAAAAATTTCTGATGAGGCGGCGGGATTAGAACCGGCGTATCCACGATCCGAAGGTGGGCGTCCTAACCTCTAGGCTATCCAGCCACTTTTTTTTTTCTTTATTACAGGGAAAGAAACCGTTGCACTTATAGTAATATTAGAAAAAATTAATAACGACGCGTATTTAAACACAAATCAAACACAGAAAACCAGTCTAGAGCGTCACTGGGACGTTCATATATCCCGCGTACTTCAATCACTTGTTCCTGGAATATGTTTCTTGTTGATCGCGGAGGCTCAGCATTTCTGTCAGTCAGTCTTGTTCCCCAGAGACTATGCAGACCAATAAGAAAGATAAGGTCATAGGGTATTATCCTGTTCTTTGTCACATCAAGGTACCTAATGCTTACAGGGTTCATTTCAAAATCTTTGTTTCTTGGGACGTAAAGGGCAGATTGTGCAAAAAAGCCGGAGACAATTGATCATTGTTTTATTGATTGTTGTGATCCAGTCTTCTTTTGGGATGTTGTGCAGCGAACACTGAAAAAAGGTTTTCGGCTATCCAGCCACGCCAGCAGAGCGTAGCATATACTTTTATAGTGTAGAATAGCGAGGTGGTGGGAAAGGGAAGTGAGGGTGAGGAGGAAAGGAAGGAGGAGGGGAGAGAGTAGAACATAGCATAGAGAGAAAGATTAAGAAAGAAATAGAGAGAAGGAAAGGGAAAAACAGAAAGAGAAGGTAAGGATGTAGCAGAGGGAATGCTCCATCGAGGCGATGAAGAAGACGATTTGGATAGCGCTCGCGTTGTTGCTGCAGCTCCACCATTTTGGCTGACGGACTCCAGTTGTGTACATTTTTCAATATAGTTGACATTTTGGTGGAGGTGCTGTGTACCAACACGGTATAACGGAGCTCCGCAGCGGCCGACGCTTGGTTTTGTCCATGATGGCAGAAGAGGGTTCGGCTCCCGCAGCGGCAACCGCAACGACAACAGTTGTTCTTCCTCAGCTGAAAGACCCTGCCACTGACAATGTCGCCATTGAAGACTGGTTGCCGCTGTACGAACGAACAAGTAAGAATTATCGCTGGGATGACGCGCTTATGTTGGCGAACATTCTATTCGACCTTAAAGGAACCGCAAAGGTGTGGTTTGTTGAATCACGAAGCAGAAATTGGCAGCTGGGAAGCGTGCAAAGATGCGTGCCCTGTTAGCAAATCAACTGATAGGAAGATAGCGGCCAAAAAGGAGCTCGCATCTCGTGCTCAGACATCGATGGAGTTGTACCTGTCTTACATACAAGATGTGCTCGCCCTTTGCCGCAGAGCGGATGACGGTATAGAGGAGTCCGAGAAGGTAGCGCATATATTAAAAGGAATAGCAGATGATGCATTCAATCTCCTCCTCTGCAAGGACTGTGACACAGTAGATGCCATCATTCGGGAGTGCCAGCGTTTTGAGGCCGTCAAAAGCCGACGCATTTCCCATCAGTTCGCTCGACTTCCAAACACAGCAGCAACGTGGTCATGCGAAGACGTACCTCCGCCACAGGCGCCGCTGACTGCACAGCACGTCACTAAGATAATCCGACGAGAACTGGGAGCTATGTCTCCTGCTTCCACGTGCTCTGGTGCCTGCGATTCCAGCTTCCAAATGATACCTCTCGTGCATGCCATTGTTCGTCAAGAGCTTTCAAGTGTTGGCCTGGACTCTGTGTGCGCCGCAGCTCCCGTCTACCCGATTGACCGTCATCCGCCACTTTCCTACGGTGGTACGTTTCCAGTGCTTGGGATGTGCTCCGCACGCATTAGTGTTGCTGACCGCTCTACATCTGTACTCTTTGCTGTGCTCGAGAAGTGCTCCCATGAACTCATCCTCGGCATGGACTTCCTATCCGCTCACCCTGCCCTTATTGACTGTGGAAACGGCTTGCTTCAGCTTGACCTACCCTATAACTATGACGCTCCAACCATACCTCAACCACGTTTTAGGAGCTTGCTCCTTATGCTCGGGGCTTGTCCATCGCCGTAGCCGCTAGTTCTCATTGCTCCCGCTAGTTTGGCTTAACACAGGTAAAGTATAACCATCTCAGCGCACGCTCGCGCGAAAGAGAAGTCTTCTTCCTCTTGTTCTTCGAGCGCCTTGATGATGATATTAACGCAAGCAAAACCACATATAGCATAGCCAGCTGTAGCATGCGGCGCTCGCTCCACTCCGGCGCGTGCTCTAGTTTGATAGGAGACCGCTAGAGGGCCACAACTGCGCGCTTCCTCTTTCTTTAGACAGTCGTCAGTCAGTGCGCTTCGATACCAATAACATGAACGAAGAAGACAAGGTGGCGGAGCGGAGGGCTCGCAAGGCAGCAGCATGCAGCGTAGGCTCGCCGCCAAGACCCTGCGGTGAGAGCTCGCTAGGCCTCACAGAGAGACGTCAGCGTCGTGCGGACCCCGAGATACAACCCCGCGAAGCCGAAGCAGGGCGGAAGCAGAGGCAAGAGAACCTCAAAGAGGTACAGGCGCGGGATGCAGCGGCCAGGCGCCGAAAGCGGTCGCTACCTGAAGTTGGTGGCGCCGACGCGTGTTTCAAGCGCGATTTTCTCGACCACACGTTCGGCCACAGCTGCAAGGTCTGCGACCGCTTGTGGTTCGACAACAACCTGACCACAATCGCTACTATAACAACGTGTGTAGTCTTTATATGACAGTAGAGGAATTGTACGGAGCATTCACGGTTTACCCGATTATCTCCGAGCAAGCTCTTCTAACATCCTTCACTTCGTGGATATGGTGGGAATTTTTCGTTCGGTAGAGTACGTCTGCCTAGCGCCTTAAGCCGTTACGTATGTGACCTTGAGGTCTTTTCCTCATATTCCCGACGGCGATTATATGTTGGTACCGGTTGCTCACGTTTTATTGGCCAGTAATGTTGCGGTTCCTCATACACTTTTAACAGTTACGAATAATCTGGCGTCTCTACCCGTACTGAACTTCATCTGGTGTGCACAAATTATCTTAGATGGCATGACTCCGGCCAACATCTCTTCTATCACTGAACACTGTGTTTCGGATTCATTGCAGACGCTCCTTTGTCCGCTGATGCATCCTCCTCACAGAGCCCCACCAATGCCGACATCGACAATATGATCGCGCCTGACCTCGTTCCCGCACAGGCAGCGGATATCTGGCGTCTCTTGGAATTCTTCCAGGACATCTTCGACTTTGGTGACCGCCCTTTAGGTCAGACGTCAGTTGTCACTCACAAGATCAACACTGCCGACGCTAGCCCAATCCGACGACGTCTTTATCGAGTGTCCCATGCTGAGCGACAGGTCATCCAGCGTGAAGTTGATAAAATGCTCACGAAAGACGTCATTGAGCCATCCTGCAGTCCATGGCCATCACCAGTCGTCCTAGTAAAGATGAAGGACGGCAGCTGACGCTTCTGCGTAGACAACCGTCGCTTAAACAAGGTCACGCGCAAGGACGTCTACCCACTGCCACGGATTAACGATGCTGTCGACTGCCTACATGGGTCTGCCTACTTCTCCTGTATCGACCTGAGGTCGGGATATGGCAGATTTCTGTCGATGACCTAGACCGAGAGAAGACCGGATTTGTCACACCGGACGGACTTTTCCAGTTTAATGTAATGCCATTTGGCTTATGCAACCCTCCCGCTACGTTTGAGAGGATGATGGACTCCCTGCTTCGTGGTTACAAATGGTCACCGTGCCTCTGTTATCTCGATCATGTATGTCATCGTATTCTCGTCGACATCCGAAAGCCACCTTAGTCGCCTGTCGGCTGTTGTTGAAGTTTTCAGAAGGGCAGGCCTATAGCTCAACTCCTCCAAATGCCGCTTTGGCCGCCGAGAAATCACTGTTTTAAGCCACCTTGTCAGTGCTCAAGGCGTGCAACCTGATCCGGACAAAATTCGGGTCGTCAAATATATTCCCATACCACGTTCTACGAAACATGTACGGAGCTTTGTCGGCCTCTTATTTTCGACGTTTTGTCCAGAATTTCGCCGACATCGCCCGTCCCTTGACACAACTGCTGAGGAAGGATATGCCGTTTTCTTGGGGTACCCAACAAACTAATGCGTTCCGCATACTTACTACGTTGCTTACCTCCTCGCCCATCTTGGGCCATTTTTACCCATCAGCACCCATTGAAGTTCGCACCGACGCCAGCGGACACGGCATCGGCGCAGTTCTCGCCCAGCAGCAACAAGGACAAAGTCGTGTCATCGCCTACGCCAGTCGCCTCCTTTTCACATCCGAGTGCAAGATTTCAATCACTGAGCGCGAGTGTCTCGCACTTATGTGGGGAGTTGGAAAATTCCGACCATAGTTGTTTGGCCGCACCTTTTCCGTAATCACGTATCAGCATGCCTTGTACTGGTTGTCCTCCCGCAAAGATCCTACTGGACGACTTGGTCGTTGAACTTTGAAGCTTTAAGAATATAGCTTTGATGTGACTTACAAGTCGGGCCGAATACAACAGGATGCTTACTGCCTATCTCGCCAATTATACTACATGTACTTGTATTGATGTGATTTGAAACCGATATAGTACATCTTTATATCGTTATGATATTAATATTGTCACGTGGTCGTGGCGTCGACGAAGGCAGCAGTCAGCACGTCGAGATGAAACTCTTTATTAGGCCGAACTTGTGGCCGAGAAACTGAAAGCTACAGCAATACGCTGATAGCGGCGAACAGAGCGTCGACCGTCGTTCAACTGACAAGCGGTCAAGCGCGTCGGCTTTTATACAGGCGCTATGGAACTTTCCAGCAATATCGCTGGTGGCGGCGTTATCTCTCGACAAAGCTGGAACATTCGCGTGCGGCGCGCAATCTTAACAAAACGATCTACTAAAATCGTGAAGCTTCTCGAACACTGCTTCGCGGCCAGCGTCGAGCGTTGATAACCGTCCTTGCTCGTCAAACTCGAACACATCAAAAGAAAAGAAGCGGGCGTGGCAATATATTTCCCTCAATACCTTTGTAAGAGCCGGTGGAGTTAGGGAGGAGCCGGTGTAGTAAATAAAAGTCATAAAAAAAGAATAAAACTATAACAACTAACCGGTAGTCAATAAAATCCTGTTCAGTCACTAATCAATTTGATGCGTTTTACAGTAAGCCTCAAAAGGACAGACTGGAGGACAAGCCCAACACGGACCCGTATCTCCAACAGTGGGAACAAACAAAGAGAGGAATGGAAAGCCTACACAAGAGAGACAAGAGGAAAAGAAAAGAACGGAAGACTTGTTAGTCAAGACGAGCTCATCGGAGGTCCATTGCATCAAAACAATTGTAAGTCAAGATGAAGAGAAACCGTAGTATGTAATCTAGAGAATATTTCACTTGGAGGTGGTTTCGCTAGGTGGTGGGATCAAATTTTTATTTTTTTAATTTTTTATTTTCTCTTTTTTAATCGAAATTTTAGTACATTTTGTTCTTTTATCTAATTTACCGATTTTGGCCTGCGATACTTAGGTGGTGCAGGCAGGGCATAGATATATTTTTTTTAATTTAGATTTCATTTATTTTTCGCCCAACTCCACTTTAATGTCTTTAATGTCTATCTCGCCACCCCGTGGATCCCCCTGACCTCTCAGCGCATGATTCCGATGCCTGTATCTTCGCCACATCTGACTGCACCGACGTACTCAGTGACGCCAATTTGCGGTCTATCATCCGCTGTCTACGTTCTCACCACTCGGATCCTTCTCTCCACTTCGTTGTGCTCCGTGATAGCATTCTCTAAAGGCGTAACACGAGCACCGAAGGACTAGAGCTTCTACTGGTAGTTCCTGCAACGCTCCGTTCCACTGTTCTTCAACAACTTCACAACACCCCAACCACTGGATATCTCGGAGCAGCCCCCACGTATGATCGCGTACGTCGTCGATTCTTCTGGCCAGGCCTTTACCGTTCTGTGCGCCGATACGCTGCATCGTGTGAGTCCTGCCAGCGCCCCAAGCGTTCTTCCTTGGCGCCACCCGGCCCACTTCAACCTATAGACATTCCAACAGACTGTGTCGGCCTCGATCTCATCGGACCATTTCCAACGTCTCTGACTGGGAATAAGTGGGTAATCGTGGCTACTGACTACGCGACACGATATGCTGTCACTCGAGCATTACCAACAAGCTGTGCTACTGACGTCGCGGACTTCCTGCTTCACGACGACGTTATTCTCCATCATGGAGCTCCGCGTCAACTGCTGACCGACCGTGGTCGCTCATTTCTCTCAAAGGTCGTTGACGATATTCTCCGCTCGTGTTCCACACGTCATGAGCTCACCACCGCCTACCACCCGCAGACCGAGCGCCTCAATCGCACGCTGACCACAATGATATCCATGTATGTTTCCGCGGATCATCGTGATTGGGATACCACTTTGTCTTACGTGACGTTTGCCTACAACTCGTCACGCCACGACACCGCTGGTTTTTCCCTATTGTACCTCTTGTATGGCCACCATCCCACTTTACCTTTTGACACTCTTCTACCGTCAGATACGTGCACTTCTACCGAGTATGCCCGCGATGCAACTGCTCGGGCTTGAACGGCTCGACAGATCGCCCGGGATAATCTTTGTGCCTCGCAGCTGTCTCAAAAGCACCGCTACGACAGCCGTCACCGAGCCGTCTCCTACTTCCCAGGATCGTTGTTCTTGCTCTGGACTCCTTGCCGTCACGTTGGCCTGCGTCCAAGTTCCTGTCTCGCTATTCCGGGCCTTACGAGGTCTTGCGCCAGCTTACTGAGGTTGCATATGAGATCACCCCATTGGACAGTCCACCGTCATCGCCTGTGCCCTCTACTCATAATGTGCACGCCTCTCGTCTTAAGCCGTACTTTTTCGCGCACGATCTTATTCTTTCTTGAGCGCCGAGAGGGCGCTCCCAGCGGCGGGGGCTATATGTTACAACTTACAAGCCAGAATGTACAAGAGGGAATGCTCCATCGCGGCGATGAAGAAGACGATTTGGATAGCGCTCGCGTTGCTGCTGCAGCTCAGCCATTTTGGCTGAAGGACTCCAGTTGTGTGCATTTTACAATATATTTCTTTTTAAATGCGAAGCATTTCTTAGCGAACCTCAGGCACTTTGGGCGTTTCTATCTATCTATCTATCTATCTATCTATCTATCTATCCATCTAGCCGCCTACGTCTGGGCGCTCTCCCGGTCGTCTCCATAGGTTGTAATATACCAAAATTTGCATAGCATAGGATGAGCGTATGACGAACACGATTCACTGGTGATGACATGAATAACGCAAAATACCTGTCGCGTACGTCACGAAACCCTTTCCCTCACTCACGTGTGGCACATACCTGCGTACCAGAGTTAATGTTATGCGGGTATGTGCCACAGGTGATAACAGAGTCTCAGTCAACGCAGTAACCGCGTACATGCACGTTGACAGGGAAGGAAAGTTATAATATTAGTAATTGTTGGAGTTTTACGTCCGAAAACCACGATATGATTATGAGAGACGCCATTGTGAAGGGCTCCGGAAATTGTAACCATTTGGTATACCTTAACCTGCACTGACATCGCACACTACACGGGTCTCTAGCATTTCACCTCCATCGAAATGCGACCGCCCCGGCCGGAATCGAACCTGTGACCTTTGGGTCAACAGCCGAGCACCGTAACCACTACACCACAGCGGCCGACGCAAGGAAAGTTGGGGAGCTGAAGACAGAGCACCCCTGAAAGACGGTGGGCTGCCATCCATTCGTCCACGTGGTCCACAACGTCGACCACGTGTTACACAAAAACCGGGATCAATGCTCCCTACAATAACTCTGCCTAGAGGACCATGTCCCTCATGATTACCGGTCACTTCAGCATTGATTCATCAAAACCCTACAACGCCTGGTTCTTGGACGACATGAAAGACGGCTTGGATGTCGACAGGGCATCATCACAAGACCGCGGTGCCACTTGCAAGACAGGAGGCATCATAGATAATTTCTTCGTAAAAGCCATCCGCGGTTTCCACCAGCTCTACTATACTTCGCACTTCACTACACTTAGAGTGTTCGTAGCCGCGATCACGAATGGATCTGAAAACGAATCCTGTCCAGCTGCTGGTGTCACTGATCACGGTGATGATGACCTTATTCAAGAAGTGCCAAGAACCCCTCCCACATATGCGCACGGATTCGTTAAACGTGCGTGCGTTCTCCGTCATAACGGATAAGTATAAGCATAATAACTGTAACGCAACTCTAACAACTGCCACTGTGACTGTGACGTACGTGCAGTGCGCCTGCGTGTGCCACTCGGCTGTGTATATCTACGGGAACTTTTCTGAATAAAGCTTAGTTGCAAATAGCGCCTGTCTTGTGCATCTGTATTCCTTCATTGTTCTATTCGAATTCGCGCTATCCAGCATTGAAGAATATAAGCACTACATATCAGCTTACTACATTTGGTGTCGGTAACACCTATGCTGCTGTTGTCATCGTTAAGCAACTGTAAACAACTGAATATAAAATACATGTGCGACACTTCATAATATGTGTGTGTGCGTATACCATTTGCACGTTTCTCTAGCGTCCTTTCGTAACGTTTCGCTCAATGTGAAAAATTGCGACGCACTCACCTTCCTGCGCATGCTTCGCATAACATTGATTCCCACGGTACGTAGGATCTGCCGAATATTTTTTTTCCTTTTGGATATTCTCACTCCGTGACAATAGAGACAGATATAAAGAGAGAGGAAGAGATAGAAGGAAAAAGGAAGCGATAAATAAAGAGAGAGAAACAAAAAAGCGCAATAAAGAGAAAGATAGAAAGAGCGACAAAGACAATAATACATAGAGAAAGAAAGAAAAAAAAAGAAATAAACAGAGACAAGAAAAACACAGAATAAACAGAGAGATGAAAGAAAAAGAAAAAAAGAGCGGAAGAAAGAAATAATTGTACAGGGGTCAGGGCCTCCGTCAGGCGCATGCTCGCGCCTTTAGCCCTCAACCCTTTGGTTTTCTGTAAGAAAAACTATCAAACGTGTGTGAATAAAAAAAGGACAAACAAAGAAGGCCGCCCAGCTCCGCACTCCCTTCAGGCTTGGCACCACTAGTGCGAAGCATCACGTAGTAACTAGTCACGCGACTAAAATCACGCAACATCGCGTAATAGCTGGTCACGTGACATGTCCCCACCAGAAACCACGTGACATGTTCCCACAAGAAACCACGTAACAGTCACGTGACTAAAATCACAACATTACGTAACAGGTAGTCACGTGACATGTCTAGCCAAGTCTAGCCAAGTCTAGCCAAGTCTAGGCATACTTAGTACTGCGAGCAAGAACTTAGCCTCTCAGCAAAAGCTTGGCAGTACTAGCAAAACTTAGCTAGGTCGAACACTACCTCCAGCCTTGCACCACTAGTGCAAGCTACGCATTTATTTTTTATTTCTTTCAGTCCGTTTCTCTTTCTTTCTTTCTTTCTTTCTTTCTTTCTTTCTTTCTTTCTTTCTTTCTTTCTTTCTTTCTTTCTTTCTTTCTTTCTTTCTTTCTTTCTTTCTTTCTTTGTCCTGTTATCGTTCTGCCACCCATAGCAACGCAATCATGTGGTTCCCTTAAACGCTTGTCCTGCTTGCGTGCCTGGATAGCCGAGTGGCTATGACGCTCGCCTTTGGACCGTGGGTACCCGGGTCCGAATCCCGCCTCGACAAAAAAAATTTGTTTTCCTTTATTTATTTATTTTCCTCCTCCTGTCCACTTCTCCTCTCCTCTTTCATTCCTTCCTGAAACACATTGCTAGGCGATGTATAGTGACGTCATCGCTCGACGGAGGACCAACACTACGGGTGGTGCGAACACCACCGGACCACGCTCGAGCTTAAACCGCTCCGCTGTTAAAAACGCTCTGCCCGTCTTTCGTAAGGACCATGAAGAGACGCAAGGGAAGGGGAGGGTGGGGGGCTGCATCGCTCGAAGAGCGCGGTCGCGTGCGCTATCTCGATGGGCATCAGCAAACGGCTCGTAAGCTTGCTGTGCCCTCAACGCGTGCTTTGCGTTTGGAGAACTGACAGCACGAAAACCGCTTCGGTCCCTGGAGTGGCCGTATTTTCTTAAACCAGCGTTTCGTTGAGTTACGCGAGATCGGATCCAAAAGAGTTAGTTGCTAGCCTTACATTACAATTGGTTGCTGTCGCATTCATTGCTTAGTCCTTAAACGAAAATGTGATTTTCTTATGTCGCTATGATTTTGAGATGGCTATCGCTGTAGCTATGGCTAAATTAACGCGTAATCTCCCCATTTATTAAGGAAGAAGAAATGAGAAGGTGTGACGTCGAACAATATAGCGGACAGGGCTACAAAGACGACTGTGTTCTACATCAAACATCGTGATTGCGGATGATGACATGCAGTAGATCGAAATTGTGCGCCCCCTCAGAAGAAGCTTCGTCTATCGCCAAATATGCCCTATTTCGCGTAGTGTACCGACTAAACAAGAAGCGTATTCGTATTGAAGAAGTGTCTTAAATGTAATCGTCGCGCGGAAAATTACCGCGCTGTCTCTGCAGTCAGTCATTTCTTCATCCGCTCCACGTATACTCCTGTGTACGAAACGGCACGAGCCTAATTTTTCTTGTTTTGTTCTCCACAGCGGTACGTGCCAGGTTTTCCTCCACAGCGCAAGAAGAAAAGCTCGAAAAGAGAAAATCGGGCACCTAATATAGAAAAGCGTAACAAAGGCAGCTTTATAAGGCGTCGAGGCATCCGGTCTCGCCTTTCTTTTCGCATTTGCTTCCCGCCTTAGGTTTATCCGAGCGGCAGGAGAGAGGCAAAAAAGGAAGACAGAAGAGTAACGGGACTGACTGGTAGTGCGTATAGGAGTGTTGGCAGTGGTTCATCGACGCGGTTGTTTTGTATTCCGGCAGCGTCGCGCTCCAACCTCTGTCCTCTATTGGCTCACTGGTCCCACGAGCGACGCCAGCACAGCTCGACCGGCGTTCACTAGGTAGAAGAAGGAACAGAAGAACTCTGAGGAGGCCCGCGAACGTGTGGGTGTGTACGTGTGTGTGTAGTGTAGGTAAAGTCAGCCGCAGCGGTTGGTCGGGCTGTGCAGGCCTGCGGTGCAAGGCGCGCGAAGAGCGCCAGCTAAGCAGCAAAAGAAACACGCGCCGGGTCACAAGCACAAACATACGGTGAGACCGTAAAGCAAAGGCGAAGCTTCGGTTCGGAGGCGCGCGAAACAAGGACTGGCCCGAGTAAAGGGCCAAACGAGTGAGGTATGCCGGGAAAAGAGGGTTAGCGGGGCTAAGTAGTGTATATAGTATAGCGATGTATTTTCACAACGGGGCCGAAAAAAAAAAAAGTGGGAAGCGATAAAGTTAGAGTAAGCAAGGAGAGAGATGAGGTCAAAAAAGAGAGATGGGCGGACGATTGGAGTAAGGTTGGAGTTGTGCCGAAATAACAGCAAGAGTGAAGGCCAACTTGGTAGAGGTCGCTGCCGAAGCGAGCGGCCAGCGGAAGTGTTGGTTCCGAGTTGCGCAGCGAGTTTGGTGCCGGGGCGGGCGACGTGCCGCCGCCGCCGCCTTCTGAGTTAATTTTCGTCCGTGCTGGGCTCGTCCGCGCGCCGCCCGAATGAGCGGTCTCTGCTTTGAGCGCTGCGTGCTCAGAGCAGCGTGTGATCAGGTTTACGCCTGCCGTGCTTGGTCGTCGCTGCCACTGCCGCTGGCCATTTAGGACTCGTCCCGGCAAGCGGTCCGCTGCTGTTGGCGCTTGTTGACTGACGAACGACGTGGAGCGCCGCAGATGAATGCGATCACGGGAGCAGTTGGACAGAAATTGGAGTAGGAAAGAAAGCTATGCGCGTGTGCGGAGAAGAAAAAAAGAAGCCGAGTGTGAAGCGTATGTAGGCGGCCTCGCAGCGTAAGCAAACATGTGAGCGAGAAAAATCGATGAATCATGTAATACCACTTAGGAAAGCAGGAGAGAGAGGAAAGGCAGGGATGTTAACGAGTTGAGAATAACCGGTAGGGTATCCTACAATAGAAAAAGAGATGGGTGAGTTTGGAAGTTAGAAGAGTAAAGAAAGTGAGAGAGAGAAAGGGGGCACGCAATCTTGTGCGATATACGACATCACCATCCATCTACGGACGCTCGCGCAAATCTGTTGTCTCTAGAAAGTTTAGCAATGTCTTCGTCGTTGCCTTCATCCTCGTTGACCCTTCTGGATGACATTCCATGATGGTTGTTAGCGACAATGGTCTGTGGTCAAGGGGAGCTAGAGCGACCGCGCGTGATTGTCTCTGCACAGCGCAGCGAGGACAGTCACAGAAGATTAGACTCGAATAAATGTATGCACACGGTATGCACAGCGCGATGGTAACGGCACAAACAAACAAACAAACAAACAAACAAACAAACAAACAAACAAACAAACAAACAAACAAACAAACAAACAAACAAACAAACAAACAAACAAACAAACAAACAAACAAACAAACAAACAAACAAACAAACAAACAAACAAACAAACAAACAAACAAACAAACAAACAAACAAACAAACAAACAAACAAACAAACAAACAAACAAACAAACAAACAAACAAACAAACAAACAATTGAGAGCGGACGAGCGCTGACGTCTAACTGAGAAGTCTTGTAGATGAGAACTTCACCATCTCCCACTAAAGGGAACCATGTGTGGATGCGTAGGAGCGCATGGGTCGACTTAAGTTCCGTTCATCACGGGCACTTTGCCCGATGTTAACGCGTCCTTGCATGTGGAGCACACCATGAATTCGCTGCAGTTGCTGTTGCTGTTACTCGTCCCGAACTCTTGTTGGAGCACGCCTCGCGGGTTCATCGCGCGCCTGCAGAATCTCGTTCCCCGACGCCATCACGTGACTGCTGAGAGAGTGTAAGGGGGAGAGGCCGCAGCGTCCTACCCAGCCCCTTACACAGGCCCGAACGCGCTAGCGCGTGCCAGCACACGTGGTTTTGTCTGCGTTACGCCAAGCTAAGACAGCATACGGCAGCCCGGGCCCCTAAAGTGCTCTGCACGTATCATCATCAAGGCGGTCGAAGAACAAGACGAAGAAGACTTTTCCTTGGCGCGAGCGCGCTCTCAATATGTCACAGATGGCTATGGTAAGTTTTAGAAAGCAGACGGTCGCCAATGGAACTACGGACAAAGCCCAGCGCAAAAGCTGCCTCGCATCTAAAAAATTTGGCAGATGCCACGCGTTGTGGGAATCGGTTTCACGCGAAGCAGTCAGCGAGTACTTCTATGCTGTATTTTATGGCTTTGAGCCAAGCGTTACGAGCTGACATTATTACGCCCACCATATTACTTTATCGTAACCCAATTTAGAAAATCTCATGAAGCAATGACGCAAGAGTTATGCATGGGAACACATGCACTCACATAAAAAAAAAGGAAAAAAATCAGCCAGTTCCACACGCGAATACTGTCGGGCGCCAAAACTGTACGCGCGAGTGTGTAAATATGGGGTACACTACGACAGTTTAGTCTGCTTTCGAGCATTATCATCATCTCGAGCATTATCATGATGATGGTCTCGAGCACCATCATCATCAGCAGCAGCATCGTTTCGTTTTGTACATTTCGTTATTCACTCCCCCACCTGGTCACGTGACCTGCGTGACGTCTCCTCCTCCTCCTACTACTACTATTATTACTACTACTACTACTACTACTACCACTACTATTACTACTACTACTACAACTACTTCTGCTACAACTACTACAACCACTACTATTACTACTACAACAACTACTACTGCTACTACAACTACTAGAACTACTACTACTACTATTACTACTATTATTACTACTACTACTACTACTGCTACTACTACTACTACTACTACTACTACTACTACTACTACTACTACTACTGCTAGTACTATTTCTACTAGTACTACTACAACAACAACAACAACTACTACTACTACTACTACTACTACTACTACTACTACTACTACTGCTACAACTACTACTACTACTACTACTACTACTACTAGTACTACTACTACCATAACTACTACAACCACTACTATTTCTACTACGACAACTACAACTACTAAAACAACAACAACAACAACAACAACAACAACTACTACTACTACTACTACTACTACTACTACTACTACTACTACTACTTCTACGACGACGACGGCGGCACAGGGCATACTAAGACAACTTTTCTGTAAAAAAAATAGCAAGACGTGAAAAACGCGCGGGCTTCAGCGCCATTTCAAGAAAGAACTAGTCATTGACATCGTTAACGTTAGAGTACAGCTTCATTAGAAAGCGCGCAGTACGTCACATCTTGCAGCTCGCATCACTTCTCCGGAAGAGAGAGAACTACCCCGACCCCCAACTTTCAGAATTTGTCATGCCCCCCCCCCCCCCCCTCTCTCTCTCTCTCTCTCTCTCTCACACACACACACACGCACAGAGTATAAGCGAGTAACTTGGAGAGCGTGCAGCGCTTAATGGAACGAGGTCTCTTCCGCAAACGTGTGCTCATCAAGCGTGCACGCGTCGAGTCAAGCCTGTCCCGGCATCGGAAATCACCTGCGGACCATACGGCCGGCGAGATTATTAAGTGGCTCCCGGGGGGAGAGCAAAAAAAAAAAAAACACACACACACACACAAACGGAGAAAACAAGATAGCTTCCAAGCAAGGGGGAGGAATGCAGGCGAGTGGTCGCGTCTTTCGCGGGTAGTGATTAATTTCTGGGGAGAACGAAAGCTGCACGAAGCCGCACCGCTTCGGCCTTGTTTCTGCGCGCTCCCTAGCTAGCGCCCGGGCGGGCGACGAGGTGGGGTGGGGCCCCAAAACACGAGCGTGATCGACACGCGCCGCTCGCAGATGCCGTCTCAAAAGCAACGGGCGCGGTACTCTTGCGCTCGCGAGGGATGGCGATTCCCACGCTACAGCGCTGCGGGGAAAAGCCTCTTTCCGACCGTGCGTCTCGATTGTATACAGTAGGAACTTGCGTCGCGTTGGAGCGCGGCGACACGCGGAGATGGGGGTGGGGTGCCCCCGCTCCTGCATGCGCCCTCTTCGACAACAGGATCATTCGACATCCGTGTCCTCCTGTGTGTCGGAGGATCAGCGAGGGGATTTTTGAGCGATTCGCCCTTTATTTCGGTTGCTAAATCCCTCGCGCCTGAACCTCTCCCTCGCGTGCCGCTGTTTTTTGTTTCAGGACTTAACGCGGCAGCGATTTTCGCCCGCCGGAATCGTCGTCTCTCTCTATTGCCCCTTCTTTCCCTTCGTCACCGAACGTATCGAGGCGTTCGTATCGAGAGCACGTATAAAGGCGTTCATCTTTTGACCGGCGTGTTGGTATGAGTAGTATTCAATAGAATGGATGCGCGATGACAGCGTTGTGCCTCATTTATGAGTACCCGCGTGTACTTGGTTTACGTGCACTGTCTAAAGGGCTGACAAACGCTGAAGTTCTCGCTTGTGCCCTTGAGTGCCTGGTTTGAATATGCGCTGATTGAAAAACAGACGGACAGAGGTTATCGGTACGATGCGCCTTGTCCCGTTAACCTCTCTCCGTCTGTATTCTTCGTTGTGATTCTTTCCATCAGCGTATATTGAAAACTTTGACTTGAACCGACTAGCCCCAGTCATCGTCTTAGTGCCTGCTATTTTTTTCCCCGTTTCCTCTGTTTATGTTCATGGCAAACAGTAACGAAAGCAACGAGTACAAGAGGAGAAAAGGTTGTTATAGAAGCGCGAAGCACTACGCACTTCGCGTTTCGACGAAAAAAAAAAAAAAAGAACTATATTAAGGGGGTGCTCGCTTTTTATGCGTTGCTTCCTCTAATATATCATATTGCGTACTTATATGCGGGTGTTTAGTTCCTACTTTCGCTGTCTTTCTAGTCTGGTTTCGGACACGCCCTGTCCGAAGAGACGTAGGTGGTGTGAGGCCTAACGAAGGACTCAAAGTCAATATCCACCACATTTTGACTCGAGTACGAGAGAACCTACTGTCGAAGGGGAAGAAAGGGTTCACAGAACGAAGGAAGAAGACAAAGGAACGAACGGGTTGTGTTGACTCGTCCGGCGTAGCTTCGGGGTAACGCGGCGTAGAAGTTTATTTCGACAACATCCTCTTCACGAATTCCAACCAACGCTGTTTCTTCCCTTAGGTGTCGAACGCTAAGGAATACGTCGCGCTGGCAACGCCGAGGCAGCTGTAGTTACGAGTGCACGGTTTTCGACGCCTCCTCGGAGAGACGCCCGAGACACACACGAAACCGAAAACATCAATACGCGCCTCTCTTGCACAACAGAGCTATAGCGCGAGCACTTCTGAAACGTTTCACGCTCTCTCATTCTCTCACCAGTGCACTTGGCTACGCACGTACAGACACAGTGGCGCGGGAGTGGGAGCCAGGGAAAGGAGCAATCTCTGGTTTCTTTTTCGCCGTTCGAGCGTCGTCGGTCTTCTGCGAACCCTGACCCGTTCGCTCCGGGCAGGCCCGACCAACGAGCGGCGGCGGGTTTCTAGCGCCGAGAAATGCAAACTCTCGCGCAGTTAGCTCTGCAAACACGTCGATGAGCGAAGTGGTGAGCGGCGGCGGCGGCCGCGGTGCTCTCTGTGTGTGCGCTCGAATAGACGGCCCGTAGCCATCGGAGTCGATCTCTCTCCCTTTCCGCGCGAGCGTGCACAATCGGAGAACAGAGGCGCGCTTCACTACTAGACTACAGGGCGGTGGCACAAGAGGCTCAAACTCGCACGAGGAGCGGGGAAAAAAATAAATAAAACAGAACGGAGGGAACCGCCAGTTTGAAAAAGAAAAGATACACAGGCGGGAAGAGAGAAAACGGTAGAAGGACCGGAACCGTAAGAAAATGGGCGAAAAATAAAGTGAAGAAATAAGACGGAAGAACGCGTCGAAAGGGGAGGAGAGGTCCCTCGCATCCGGAATTGAATTAGGGCCTTATAGGGTCGCAGGCGTGGCTTAACTGGATTAGCAGGCTAGTTGTGAGTCGCCACTTCCCCTCGTTGGTTCTCTCTTTACACTGAAACCTCCTCCCTCTTCTCCCTCATTTTCCCTCTCGCCCTCTTCCCATCCCATCCGTTCTTTATTCTTCGCGCTCGTTCGCACTGTTGCCGCGGTGGCGGTGGTAGAGCGCCGTTTTGTTTTGACCTTCTCTGGATTCCGGGCCGGTCGTCGTCGTCTTCGTCCTCGTCGGTTTTGGCTTCGGTTTGGTCCCCCCTTTTCGGCCCGATCGAACGTTGGTGATTGCGCTCTTGGAATGTAAATGGAGCTTCGCGTACCCCTTCTCTCTCGCGTGCGCACCCCCCCCCCCCCCCCCCGAAGCCAGCTCCCACCCTGTTCTTCTTGCTCAGCCCTAACAGCGGCGACAGCCTGTATAGAAGAGTCCCAAGTCCTATCTCCCCCATCCTTTTACTCCCAACACGAGGACCAAGAGCTCGCCGCCTTGTGCCCGTGGCGCCTATTGTGCGTGCGCGAACCGCGTGCTCTCTGCCACCTCCGAAAAGATGGGGGGCTTCTTCCCACTCTCGGACCACCCCACCCACCCGTTCTTGGAGCCATTGTGTCTCGTTCCCTGAGATGTATTCGAGTTGCCAATCTGATGCGTCGCTCTCGGGGCTCGCCCCGCTCAATCGGTTTTCCCCGTGTCGGACCAGATTTGTTCGCGTCTCTTCGCTCGCTGCGTCCTGGCGCACCGCGAACGGTCCCTCCTTCTTCTGCGGAGTCGTCTCCTGCAACACTACCAAACTTCGCGAACTCTCGAAAAGGAAAAAAAAAAAGGGTCATCAGCCCATTCGTAACATGAAGCTACGAGAAAATATATACGAATTTGGGAAAAAATAAAGCTACCCGGTGGACGAAACCGTCGTCCTAGTCCAGGATTAGAACCTAGGAACAGGACAAAAGTATGTTTAGTGTTCGTCTAATCTGAGTACCACCACCAACCGGACAGAAAAAAAAAAAGCTTGAGTTTCATAATTACAGAAAAGACAGACAAAAGAAAGAAACCGTGGGCACCTACGGTGGGCATGCCCTGACAGCTGCCCAGTCTCTCGTAATCTCGGCTCAACAAGCCATATTTTACAATGTTGCGACGAGATTTGTAAAACAGCGCTTTAGTTTTCACTAGGCAATACAGAAGTATAATTTCGTATAAACCTACACGACATGTTGGAGGGTGGAACTGAGAAAGATAGATAAAGAGAGAAAAAAGCCTTGTCTGGTACAGACTAGACTTGCACTGCATACCAAGCAGTTGTTGAAGCCAGCACTGCTTTGAGGAAGGCAGCGCTAACGGGAGAGCAAAGGCAGCAGCAGCCCGCAGGCAGACAGGTTCATATGCCGGAGAGAAGAAAGCAGGACGTCTTGTTAGGTTCTTTAGCTTCGTAGGTTTCTCTTCGCTAGGTCTCACACCGGCCGCGACGTATGCTCGTCGGGCCGTGATTTCTTTGATTTTTTTTCCCTTTTTTATCCTCTCCTTCCGGGGACCCAGCTGCGATGCCAACACTATGTTTACCTTTGTCCGAACCTGACGGTCGGTTCCCAGGAGTTTCCGCAGCAGAATGGTGGGCCTTGTTTGCCCAGACTTACTCGGGCAGGCTAGTTCGGAATCCTTAGCCTTTGCGTCACAGACCTGACAGTTGCTCGACGACTGCATGTTCCCTGCCATTTGTACTGAAACTATTTGCCAACGGACGCACGCGCTTCCTGGGTCGAAAGAGGGACGCGGAAAACGTGCAGACTCATTATGTCAGATAACAATTTTCTTTCTTGATTAGTACTTCCTACAAACGCGCACTTAAATACTCAATGTTTTTCTTATTTTTTACGATCGCAGATATGCTGACCACGAGTGTTGCGCGAAACACAGTATATGCTTTTAAGCGTTGCCTCATTTTTATTGATAAACACCCACCGCTTTTAAACACGTGGCTAAACAGCTCTTTATATGCTTCAAAGACGGTCAAACTACGATAATTCAATTATCCGATTTGTAATGCTATTTTCTCGTGAACCATCGAATCAGAACAAGTTTGCCTGTCGTTCATCTAACCAGGGGCCTCTGGTCCACTTCCAATAGGAAAAAAAAAGGGATAAGGTTTGTGTAAAGCGTACAGCTCACAGAAAAAAAAAAAACGCAAATTTTAGAACCTTCTCTTACATTTGTGCCTTTCGTATAGTTAATGCGAGAACAAAAACGGTAACAAAAACGTCTTCCAGTTCCGTTTGAATGGGAGCCTTATAATCAACGAAGTTATTGTCTGTGAGATGACAGACTTTAAGCCATCATTTGACCTGCTGTAGTACTTTATCTACGCACACGTGTATGCGGGTGTACCAAGCCCTCCTTAAAGGGACACTAAAGGCAAATATTAAGTCGACGTTGATTGTTGAAATAACGGTCCAGAAACCTCGTAGTGCTACTTTTGTGCCAAGGAAGTGCTTATTTTGAAGTAAAATCACGTTATAGTGGTTCGCATCACGTTAGCGCACTTCAAATCACCCGCCTGAAAGCGATCTTTCTGACGTCACTGTTGCCGTGCCCAACGTTGCCCGCCTTAACTGCACGGCAGCGTGCACTGGCGGCGTGCACCATTCGGGCATCCGGCAATATCACAAGCATGCGACATTTTGTCGAACTTTCGGTCAGAGCGACTTTCACGAGTGTGCAGAACACACGCGGCAGTACGCATTACCGAAACTACCACTGAGACACGACCGCGTGAGCGAAGCCGGGCGAAGAGCAGTTCGGCGAAAACGGAACCTTTGGACCACGGCGTGCCGTTCCCCATGGCAACGCCAAAGAGGTTCTTTTTTCCATGAATCAAACGGAAACGAACAAGCAGCATTTTATTACGTTTCTTGATGCGCGGAAGGTTCTTTTTTTTATTGCAGCTAGTCTGATTACTAGTGATTAATTGTAGTCGGACGCCTTCACGTCATCGGGATCATTTCCAAAATGTCCCACTCGTGGCGCACGTCGTGTGATACATTTAGCTTAATTTCTCGGTAAGTAGGGCACTGCTGTTGATAATATTGTCATTTGAGACGTTGTCGTACATTGAGCTTTCACTCTGACATAAATTGTTATTTGCCTTTAGTGTCCCTTTAAGTAATAATAATAACTTCGCCTATGACTTGTCGCGTGGTGCAGACAAGTTCTTGGCGCTCTTTCTGTTTCTTGCTCCCCCCGGATTTTTCTCAACCCACGTGAAGTCTCGCCTACGCTGGCGCCGCGCTTTTTCGTCCTGTTCCGTGTTACATTAGTTTCGTGCGACAAATGCATTCGCCGCGGCATTACGTGACCGTCTGGAAAGCCACCTCGCTTTGAGTCACCTCGCGTAAGAACGCAAACACAGAGAGACAGAGATATATAGATAGAGAGCGAGAGAAAGATATTCGTGCTACGAGCCATTGAGCAGCAATCACCAGAAAGTGACCCCCCCGCTTTGCTCATACTGTAGTGTATACGGACGTTATGTCTTCTCGCTCCAGCCTGGCTTAATTTTTGTCTCCGTTCTGGCTCGTAACTGCGGAGGAGGAGGGAAAGCGAGCAGGAAAGCAGCGAGGTCTGCCGAGACTGGTGCGCCAGGAACGTGCAGATCTTGACAGCATTCCAGGAGGACCCCTGGGGTCGCGCGTCGCTTCCGCTAATCAAGAATGGCCAAAGGACCCGGTGTACAGTCGCTGCCAACCCGGGGTCGCTTTCTTGCATCGATCTTTCTAGCGGACAGCCGTGGCATGCGGACGTTCCACGGCGCCCTACGCTGCTGCTTCGTGGCGGACGACGAAGCTGGTCCACGCATTCCATACGTGACTTGTTCTCGGCGCGCTCGAAAACAAGCCGACCGTGACGTGTCATTGTCGTCGCTTTTGTATGAGACCATAAGTTCCTCGGCGTGTGGGTGCTAGACAGGCGCAGTCGATTCGCCGGATGTCCGGTAATGAACAGGTGGTCGGTGTTTACTCCAGGCGTGTCAGCGATTATGCCATTGAGTGAGTTGTTCTTTTTCGCGTTTAAACGTGTGCGGAGCATTGGTAGACGACCTATAAACCGCATACTTCAGGACTGTCATTGAGAGCACATGGAAACCATAGCTAACATAGCTCCGTCACTAGCTCTGTCTGAATCCGGAAGTCAAGGTGGCGACTATCATTGCAGAGCAAGCGCATTACTGTATAAGCAAAATATCCGGCAGATTCCACGCATTGTGGGAATCGAGTTCATGCGAAGCAGTCGGCTTGTAGCAGCCTATGCCGAATTGTCCGCTTTGAGTCAAGCGTTACGACGTGGATCGACGTCGTTGTGTAAATTTAGTGGTATTGCGCATATCGTGGGCTGGTCAAGCATGTGCACTACACTGGCGTGTAAACGGTAGCCCATGGTCCGATGATGTCAGTATCACGATGCACGCAACGCCACGATGACGTGCATATGATAGGTAGCCGTCATCGGAGTAGTTGAGCAACACTTGACTATAGCTTGCGCATCAATGTTTATGAGATTGTTATAAAAACGGATAGCCAACACTGAAGCCAGGATTGGCGTTGTCCCCAACATGAAGCTTGTATAGTAGCTCTGTGATGGAATACTTGACTGCCATGCAGAATGCTGGGGTTCGATTCCAGTTCAAGCCGCGATTTTAATTCCTCGAATCCATTTGGATTTTTCGCTCATCGGACAGCTGCCGACGCCAGCACCGGTTTTTTGTAACACCGGCCCCGTAACAATATCGCGTTAATTAACATTTCGAAAGTCTAGTGTTGCTATCCCCGGGTTGCTATACATTGTGAATCACCTGGGGCGCATAGCCGTGTACCACGGACGTGTTATGCAGGTATGTGCCAGATATAACTCGTGGAAAGGGTTTCATGACGTACTCGACCCCGGAAAGTCAAGTTATTCATGTCATTACCTGTGAATCGTGCTTGCCATATATTCATGTCCTCATATGCCAATTTTGGTATATACCAAGCTAATGAGACGACCACGAGAGCGCACAGGCGTAGGCGTCTAGACAGACAGACAGACAGACAGACAGACAGGCAGGCAGGCAGGCAGGCAGGCAGATAGATAGATAGATAGATAGATAGATAGATAGATAGATAGATAGATAGATAGATAGATAGATAGATAGATAGATAGATAGATAGATAGATAGATAGATTGAAACCTCGGTGATAAGAATCTCACGGGACCACCAAAAATATTTGTATCATCAGAAATTCGTATCACCAGAAAGCATGGAAAATTAGCATGCGACAAAAGAAAGCTTGCGTACATTTTCATTTATTGTTTGTCAGGGCTGCGGCAACGTCAGGAAGAATGCTGAATGATTGTCAGTTAAGGTTTTAGATGTCGGCAATCATACCAGCACTCGTAGATATACAGCCCGTACGCGCGCATTTAATTAATGAACCAGGTGCTTTGTGACCCGCGACACTCGGAGGCCGTGACGCGTCTCTGAAGGTTTATTCTGACCGTAGGAAAAGTGTTTTTCTTACACCGTGATTCTGACGAGTTGGCGGTGTGGCGCGCACGCCCACGCTCGCGCTCCCGTGCTCGTACTTGCTTGGCGCGTCTTCCGCGATAGCGCGGACAGCACTTCTTCGAACCTGGGTGGTAGCGTACGTACATATCAAACGTCGCTGGGTGAAAATCGGTTCGCAACAACCGTACTCCCTTACATTGAGGCCAATGGGCCTTGGCCGGGACCAACGATAAATTCGTATCACCCCGAAATTCGTTTGAGATGTGATCGTATCACCGAGGTTTCACTGTAGATAGATAGATAGATAGATAGATAGATAGATAGATAGATAGATAGATAGATAGATAGATAGATAGATAGATAGATAGATAGATAGACAGATAGATAGATAGATAGATAGATAGATAGATAGATAGATAGATAGATAGATAGATAGATAGATAGATAGATAGATAGATAGATAGATAGATAGATACGGTCAAAGTGCATTTGGTTCGCAAAAAAATTCTTCGCATTAAAAAAAAACGATGAATAAGCAAGGAAAGGAGGGTTAATAATTAGGGAGTGCTAAACAGGATTTTCTGAACGACTCTCATTGTATGTCGTAGTTGTCAGTGTTCACCTGGGTCTGCAGTCATGGTATTGTGTCCAGCTGCCTAGACCAATTACCATGTTCTGTGGGCCTCTCTCTCTCTCTCTCCCCCTCCTTCTTACTCTGTGGCCGCATCATCAGATATAGCGCTTGTAGTGGAGAGAGAGAGAGAGATAGTGGCTTGAGCTTAGGAAAGATGCTACCTTGTGCAGTCTATAAGGGAGCGCGGCGCAGTGTCATGGGAGAGAGGGGAAGTGAAATATAGAAGAGAGCGCAGTGGAGAAGCTACCTTATCGAAATCAGTACCTGATCTACTGAGCGCCAGGTCGCGGTACCCGTTTCCCAATTAGAAAATCGATGGGTGCCTGGCAGCGCTAAGAATCCGACCCAGCACCTGCCGCATTGTAGGCAGATGCTCACCAACCTGACCACTGCGGCACTTCAGCTGTTTGGATAGGGAGAATGACATGTGCGAACAAGTAAACGTGCCTGGAACAGAGTTGCTTGTCCTGAGGCATTTCTAGAGGTTATACAGCGCGCTAGAGCATTTGCCACATATGTGACGCACCAAATTTTCTGGTGGCGTAGGGCGCACGGCTTCGCTACAACGAGTGCGTGGTGATAACCCACCGCCGAACTCATACATGATCTATATAAGACGAGTACAATGAACACCTCGGCCGTACGCTCTGATTTACGGAGGTGCGTTGCGTGGAAGAGGGCTCACGCAAACCACTATGCTTGTTGTGCAAGTATTAGAGCAAACAAATCACCGCACGTTTCAACGAGGAGGACTTACAGTGTACTCCTAGCTCGTGTAGAAGTGTTGGTGCAGGTTGTGGTTTCCCTATAGCTCGTTAATTGCTGACCGCTACTTAAGTCTACATCTTTATTTCAACCATTTGTCGGGCTTGGTATGCTGAGGCAAAGCGAGTGAATAACTTGGAGATTCAATATTTTAAAGCGATGATGTTTATCCTCTCACGTTGCCTTTGACGTGGCTTGCCTTGTGTAACTCACAAGCAAGAGACCAATTTTCCTCAAATAAAGTTTACATTATTAATAGGATGTTCAATATCGTTAATGGGAGAATCAAAAGTGGCATGTAGTGTAGATGGACTTAAACGAAAACGATCCGTCTTGTTTTTCTCAGTTCTCAGAAAAAAAAGTAAAATAATCTCTTAGTTCTTGTTTGCGCACACACGAGATTTTATGTTAGTGATATCGCTCTCGTTTGATAGCCTCTATGCACACCTTCATTGTGAACTCTGCGTGCATAGTTGGTAATCGGACTCCTTTTCTTGTTTTGTTTTGAGGGCGTGGCTATTTCGGCAGCGCTGCGCTGTGGGCCAATGGCCCCCACCACAAGGGGCAAGCCGCGGCGCGGTTTTGACGCATCTTTCATCCAACATCACGCGTGTATTCAAGTCGATGCTTGTGAATCAAGTCGTTACTGAAACAGACTCGATAGTCAGGTGCCTAAGCTTAAATGACAAGCATCGCCATGACGTTTGACCCATCATCAACTTGTGCCGGAGCTGTATACACCACGGAAAACCGGTTGGGTCGTTTGAACTCTCCGTACCATGTCGCGCACTCTTCGCGAGTTTATAGGCGCATATATAGACCCAAGCGTGAACACCAGCTTTGAGTGCAGTGGACCAATAGATGGACACATCTATGTTTGATCCCCTGTATGAATCCCGCGGTAAAATGAAAGGGGGGACGTGCGGGGGAACCTTCTTTCCAGAAACCATCCCATCTTCGGTTTGGCGAGGGCGCTGTCGTTTCGTTAAAAAAAAAAAAAAACGATGCCTCGCGAAAGCAGGCACGGCTGCTGCGACTGATCATCGCCTCGAGTCCGCGGTTATCAAGACAAATGCCGTCCCGGGCGTGTGTGGATGCGGCCGCGACTGCTTCTGCGTACGGTCAGGCTGCGAAGCTCCCACGAACGCCGCGCAGAAACGGCCCTGGCGGTGGACGAAACGAACACGCTATTGATACAAACGAGGGCTGTCTGTTCCACTACTGGCTTGAACGCTTTCGACCGTCGCTTGGGGACTGCGTCTTCGCAATGGCCGGCTTTCCTCGGCACGGTGGCCCCAACGCTCGCCTTGATGATTTCACTCCTGCTATCCCCTCCCCCCTCTCTCAATCTTTTCTGCCTCCGATGAGAGCGTTGATCTCTCGCCAACTCCATATAAGGCTCTTTCTTCATCTCTGGTATCGTCGGACAGTCCCGGGAAAAAAAAAAATAAGCGACCACCGGCAGTAAAGTTGTGGTCGGCTATGACTGCGGTCAAGAAGCGTGCGAGGACTTCCGCCCATGGATAGCGCGTGCTATAGGAATGCGAATTTGAGGGATCGTTAAGGGAGTTGGTGCGGTGACGTAGTAAGAATATTTCGTGGATGTTCGTTTGCCTTTTATGCGGTTAGAAGCAATGCACGATTGCGATGCCTGCGAGTGGATTCTGTTATCGCTTTTTACTTATGATGGATGTATAAATAAAAAACGTGAACAGAGATCATCTACTAGATTTCACTTTTGCACATCACGATGTTCATCGGGACGCAAGTGAAACGCTGCACGGGATTTTATTACATTGTGATTGTGATGTAAATTCAAGTGAAAATTATGTGCCGTGAGTTTATCTGCGTTTATGTAATCTGTGTTGACTGAGGTTAACCCACCACGGCTTATGTGCGTGAAGTTACTACTTCATATTTTGTAATCGCGAAATATATTCCGTCGCTTATTGCTGCATTTAAGTCCCGATGGGTAAAATTATATCTGGTACCAACGAGCTTCCATGGTTAGCTCGGCGAAGCTCGTTGGTATCGGCCATGGTTAGCTCAGGAGCCACCGCGGTGGCGCAGTGGTTACGGTGTTTGGCTGTGGACCCAAGAGACGCGGATTTGATTCCGGCCGCGGCATTTAGATTTCGATGAAGGCGAATTGCTAGGGGCCCGTGTACTGTGTGGTTTCAGTGCGCATTAAGGAACGACAGGTAGTCGAAATTATTAGGAGCTCTCCCCTACTTCGTGCGTATTACCACATCCTTGTTTTGAAACGCAGAACTCCAAAATATGAATTGTTATGGTTAGCTCAGGTGTCGTGTCACGAAGCAATGTTTACATACTCCCCTGACGCACAATCGTACGCGTCGCCATTGCAAATTATCTCACAACGTATAAGCATCTCTTTCTCCTAGTGTCTCAGTGCACGCATGAAAGCATGGGCAACATTAAAGTGTTAACAGGACGAACTCGCAATCCTTTCCTTTCGTAAATGCTCTTCGCCATTAGCTACTGGTCTTCGCTAATACGCCCAACATCTGTGCTGGCGGAAGTTTCCTCTTACGAACAATTTTCACGTTCAGTTTTTTTTTGTTAAGCATGGGATCCCCGTACTGAACAGGTGGGAATTGTTTGGGGTGTTAGCAAATGAGAACTGGCAGTGCGGGAACAAGTTCATGGTGAACATTCGACTCCATTTTCGAGCACTCCGTTACGCCCAGCCGGCGCTCGTGTACTCCGCTTGCGCAAAGTCGGTGTCATTTCACTCCTTTGGGAAGCGTAATAAATATTTAAAAGAGGGTTAAACTTGGTGGATGCATTCACTCACTACACGAAAAGCATCGTGAGCGCTCTGTTTATTCTCAGGGGCACTGCATGGTCCGTCGATGCGTTAAATCCAGGCACTTTTAATTAAGACGTGAATCAGGGCAAACGGCGAAGACGAAGTTATACGGACACAACAAGCGCTTGTTGTGTACATCTAACTTCGTCTTTGTTTGCGCCACTTCAATTTGAAATGGAACCGTACCAACTAGTCCACTTGTCGACCTTGCTGCAAATCCAGACACATAAACACGAATAAAGTATTTTGCCACGTCCTCAACACGGTTAGGCGTCTGTCGAGTTTTCCGTGACCGCGAGCCGCTGCCGAACCGTCATCCCGAACTCTGAGTTTGCTCCCACCCTATACAAAGACAGAAGAGAACCGCGAACATCGGCATTGCTCAAGTAATTATTTCCGCCGAGAAACGAATGGAACATACAGCAACGCCACTTTCTCTTTCAGTGTTTCTTCGAGGACAAATTCGGATTCAAGGCAGGGCATCCATCTCATTCCCGAGGAGCCGAATTTAGACCGGGCATTGGCCGGGTCCGCTGTTGATGCAGCTGGGGCGCTGAGTGATTCCCTTTCGCACTGTACACGCCGCCTGGTTATGGATGTATTGAGGCGAGCTGCCTCGCCCTGGGCTTCTCTTGCGCTTGTGTATTTCGCGCTCCGGTGATTTCTACGGCTCGTCCCGAAACGAGTTTTTTCCCGGCGAGTAATTGTAATCGATCGGAGAGTGTATTTCGGCCGACCCGTGGTGGAGGAGGAACTGAAAATCAAAGCCCGCGTCTCTTCCGTCTTATATATCTGCCCGTGTGCCGATCTCGTACACGCTATAGGAACAGACCAATACTTTGTAGCCGAGAGGAATGCCTTCCGCTTTTTCGACCTTACGGAGTAATGTGTTGCTCCGCATCCGGGAGGTCGCCGAGAGACAAAGACAGGGTGCGTATGGGGGAACGAAGATGACGGGCGAGGAAATGCGCAGTGAAATTCTCGTCATGTGCGTTCGCAGTGAGTGATGGGGAAGTTAGGGGGGAGATGTGTGACGTGCAAAGACAACAATTACAGCTGTGTTCGGCAGCGTTCCTGAATGATATGGAAGTATTATTGCTTTTATGCGTCGACAGTAATGCGAGCTAGATGGACTATTCGTTCGACAAAAAACGCCAGGCCTGCGCTGAAACCGCAGCACAGTCACAGCGAAAGCTGGAAGAGCGGCGTTTCTAGAGCCCGTTCTAAGCTGCCTTGGGGCTACTAGTACAAGTTCACTAGAAAGGTACCCACTACGCCATAAATCACAATTTTTGTGAACTTGGGAAGCACCTACTAAGCCATTATTCGTCATTCTGCGGGGAAGCGGGGCACCAGCTACACGTCTGTAAGGCATTATATGCTCTTTGTTGACGCGACGACTGATGACGATGAAGAATTATGGCTCAGCCCTTTGTAATGGGTTGGAAGCTTTAAACGGCCCACCAGTTATGCAATTTGCATTGGGTGACGCCCGATCGCTATTTCCCTCTCCCGTCATGCTGTATAACATACGTTGACGTGGGAGAGAGACGGGGGGGGGGGGGGCGAAGAACTTTACTGAGACCCCGAGGAAATGGATCATGCGCTTATGGGCTTCCTTGGCAACCAATACAAGTGCACTTGCGAGGAACCCACTACGCTCTAAATCATCGTAATTTTACTGAGACCCCGAGGAAATGGATCATGCGCTTATGGGCTTCCTTGGCAACCAATACAAGTGCACTTGCAAGGAACCCACTACGCTATAAATCATTCTAATTTTTTAGAAGTAGGGCAGCAGGCACTGTGCCATTTTTCGTCATTCTACGGAGAGCCGTCGTACCTGCTAAATGCATGTAAGACATTATGCGCACTTTGTTGATGCTGTGCCTGATGACGATGAAGAATTATGGCAGAGCCCTTTGTAATGGGTTGGAAGCATTCAACAACCTACTCGTTGCGCAATTCGCATTGTGTGATGCCTTGTGGCAGAATTCGCGTTGTGCGACGTTTGGTGCTTATTTTACTCTTCTATCACGCTATACTGCATATGCTAATGTGGTTCCTTCCCGACATGAAGCCTGTATAGGACCTTTTTGCAAGGCAGTTTCAAGCACCGGCATGGCTCAGAGGTTGAATACTGGGCTCCCACGCAGAGGGCCCAGGTTCGAACCTCCTTCCATCCTGGAATTTTTCTTGTTTCGTTTTTTTTTCTTATTTCGAGCGATAGTGGTTACGGACACCGGCGGCGGCGGCGGCGGCGGACAACTACGGCGCCAAAAACGGCCGGTTAAATGATCTCATAACAGCTTTCGCTGTAAAATGGGCTGTTTAGAAAACTGACGTTAGTTTGGCAAACTGGCTGTTTAGGATGTTTAGCGGCACAGAAACGGCACTGTGACCTTATCGCATGCTACGTTGGCCATTTGATCAAAAAAGTCACAGTTTCGCCGCAACGGCGAAGCAATGAATGCGACAGCAATAAATTGGAATGTAACGCGAAGAACGGAAAGCAGCTCGAAATTGCCAGCGCGTCGCTTGAGCCCAAAGGACGCACGAAAAGAACGCACACAGTACGAGCGCGAACTATCATGCGTCACAGCTCGACACTGGAAGCGCACTGCTCAAACATAAAGCAGGACGCACGAAACGAACGAACAGGTACACGCTGGACGAGCGCGAACTAACTGTCCCAGTCGTTACTTATTTCCGTTTGAACAGCGCGCCCCTTTCGCAAACGCGGCCGCTGCAGCGTCGAAGCGACCTTCGTACGCTCTGTCACTTCAGCGCAGACATCGCGGGGAAAGCACAAGACATGCAACCCCCCCGCTCCCCCGCCAGCAGCCCCCTTCTTTCCTCGAGATAAGCGCACGAAGGCGACCACGTTCGCAAGAACGGGGCCACGATTAGAGTCACTGTATATGCTACCTTTAGGTAGCAGAGTAGCGCATAGGTCCGGCTAGCAACCATAGCTATGCGGTGAAGTCGCACTCCATTTTCGCAGGCGACATGCCTATCGCGTCGCCGATAAACATGTCTGGCGTGTCGAAGGCCGGCGATAAACATTGGCTGTCGATGACTAGTGTTAATTGAGTGAGCTGCAGCGGCGGCGTCGAGAAATACAAAAATTGGCCCGAGCGTCAGCTTCTCCGCAATGCATGGTTGCTAGCGGCTCTGGAAGACAGATGCGCAACTCTGCTACCTAAAGGTAGCATATACGGTAACTCTAGCCACGATCTTTAAAGCGCGCCACGCGCGGACATCGCGCCATCTACGTGGTAACTCAGAAAGCATACTGATGTAAGTGGTGTATATAAATAGCTCGCCGTTAGCAGGCTGAAAGACGGGGCTCTTCGTGGCCTAACCTCTAAAGGCTCGAACACACGTACGCGTTGCAGCGCGTCAACGCGTGACTTTTTGACGCGGCGTCGCGCCTCTCCCTATGGAGAGGGAGGGCGCGCAGCTTCGCGTAGCCGCGCGCCCTCTCTCCCCATAGGGAGAGGGCGCGACGCCGCGTCAAAAAGTCACGCGTTGACGCGCTGCAACGCGTACGTGTGTTCGGGCCTTAACGCCGCGCGCTGGAACGCGGGAGGTCGCCCGTTCGATTCCGCGCGTCGGAAAGTTTTTCTGGATTATTTTTCTTTGGGGCTTTGATATATATTGTAACGTACAAGAGCAACTCAGACAAACACGATCCAACACAACTCCATCCTTTTTGTTCTCTTTCACTCGACTCCCCTTCACGCGCCAGTCACTTCGTTGGTATGATCCACTACATTCGCCACCCCCTCTCCCCAAAGTCGGAGCTTGAAGACGAAGAGGCGGGAATACAAAAATCACGCGGCACATAAAGTTTCAACTGTCTTGCATGGGCGGGAAAAACACGGTTTCGGCTTTTGGTGCCCAGTTCTGGAATAACTTCCAAGCGGAACGTAACAGGGCCTAGGGCTTTCACCACCCGAAATGGACCCGAAAACCGGGGAATAAACTTCTGGCAGCGCTGTGGAGCACGCTGGGTGCGTCTAACCAGCACTAGGTCTCCCGGTTTGAAATGTGTATAATTCTCAAGGGAAGGCGAGCGGAATTTCGCCTGCTGATGCGCTGTGGCCAGGTGCGCTCTAAAGCGAGCCTTCCGAAGGAGCTCCGCAGTACTGGTGTCGTCCGGACGGTGGTGCGCCGTTGTGTTCAAACCAAAGAAGCTCTCTTGCGGAAGCCTTGGCGTCCTTCCATAGACAAGTTTGAACGGTGACTCCCGTGTGATTTCCTGCTGTGACGTATTGAGGGCGAAGACAGCTGCGGCAACGTATTCGTCCCAGTTGTCATGACTAGGACTCACGTACGACGACAGTATGTCCTTTATGGTACGGTTTGTACGTTCCACCAGACCGTTTGTTTGTGCGTGCTGAGGGGTGGCCGCTGCATGTTGAATTCCATGGTTATTCAATAGGTTTCTGAATGCACGCGACGTGAAGGCCGTGCCGCGGTCGGTGATGAGCAAGCGTGGTGTACCGTGTCGAAAAACGATGCACTCGTTTATGAACGTGAGGACGTGCTGCGCCGAAGAGTTAGGGATGGCCCTGATTTCGGTCCACTTCGTGAGATAGTCCGTGGCAACGATGAGGAACCTGTTGCCGCGCGACGTACGTGGAAACGGGCCCATGTGGTCAAGTCCCACTATCTCAAAAGGCGTTTCCGGAGGATGAATAGGTTGCATGGGGACCGGCGGCGGACTTGTGACGGCCTTCCGTGCCTGACAGACTGTGCACGACAAAACGTAGCGGGAGACGTCAGTCTGCATGCGCCGCCACCAAAACCTCTCTGTGATGCGTGCCAGCGTCTTGTGAAGACCGAGGTGACCGGCAGTCGGGGTGTCATGGCACATGAACAGCACCGATTGTCGCATTGCTGCAGGAACGACAGGCACACACGACCCATCCCGATGATTTCGGTGAAAAAGGATTCCATCTCGGACGACATAAGACGCAGCGAGACTTTCACGACGACGCTTGGGAGTGCGTACTTCCCCGGACAACCGCTGGATTATATCGAGGATTTCTGCGTCTTGTGGCTGTGTGGCGCGTAAATCAAGCGCTGCGGTGACTGGCGAGGTGCCGTTGAGAGCTGTCGGATGGCGAGAAAGGTAGTCAGCGTCCTGATGGCGAGCGCCACTCCGATGGACAACGGAAAAGGTATAATCTTGCAGCTTTAGAGCCCACCTGGCTAACTTAGCGTTGAGGTCTTTTTTTTGTTTGAAGCCAGCGAAGGGCGACGTTGTCGGTAACGACCGTGAAGGTTTTACCATAAACGTAGGGGCGAAATTTTTCGACTGCCCAAACTACCGCCAGGCACTCAAGTTCGGAGGCGTGGTATCGGCTCTCTGGTTCACTGAGCCGGCGGCTAGCATAAGCGACCGGCCTCTGCTGGCCGTCCTCGTTAAGTTGCAAGAGAACAGCTCCGAGGCCAAGCCCGCTGGCGTCCGTGTGTAGAATAGTCGGCGCATTCTCGTCATAGTGCGCGAGTGTCGGTGGTGCCTGAAGGGCAGTCTGGAGGTCGCGGAAGGCAGCTTCTTGATCGGGACCCCATTTCCAGCGAACTTCTTTCTTCAACAATTCGTTGAGAGGTGCTGCGCGGGAAGCGAAGTCAGGGACAAAGCGCCGGAAATATGAAGCAAAGCCTAGGAAACTTTTAAGCTGCTTAGCCGTGGTGGGAGGCGGAATACAGGCGATGGCTTGGAGCTTGGTCGGATCAGGGCTGATGCCTTTGGCGCTGACTACGTGTCCCAAGTAAGTAACTTCCGAGAAGCCGAAGAAGCACTTTGAAGCTTAATGCAAAGACGAGCGTCTTGTAGAGCACGCAGGACCATTTCCAAGCGCCTGAGGTGTTCGGGAAACGTAGGAGCATAAACGATGATGTCGTATAAGTAAACCAAAGCCATCGACCACTTCAGGTGCCCAAGAACCCGGTCCATTAATCGCTGAAATGTAGCGGGAGCGTTGGAGAGGCCAAATGGCAGGCGGTTAAACTGGTATAGTCCGTCGGGAGTTGTAAAGGCGGTCTTCTCAGCGTCATTTGGGTCTAGTTCCACTTGCCAATAGCCAGAAAGAAGATCCAGCGTAGTGAAAAAACTGGCACCATGCAGGTGGTCAAGGGCGTCATCAAGACGAGGCAGTGGATACACGTCCGGTTTGGTGACACTGTTTAGTCGTCGATAATCCACACAGAAACGAATCGTGCCGTCTTTCTTTCTGACGAGTACTACGGGGGACGACCAGGGACTGGACGAGCGCGATATGATACCACGTTTAAGCATGTCATCCACTTGCTTAGCGATTTCTGCGCGTTCAGAGGCAGAGACTCGCCGTGGGTGATGTCGAATAGGAATTTCAGATCCGGTATCGATTCTGTGCTGCACCAAGGGAGTGTGGCCGAGCTCACTGGGTGACATGGCCACGCAGTTA